>NC_087178.1:16129750-16169750 GCF_035594125.1 Scylla paramamosain
CTCTCTCTCTCTCTCTCTCTCTCTCTCTCTCTCTCTCTCTCTCTCTCTCTCTCTCTCTCTCTCTCTCTCTCTCTCTCTCTCTTTCAGGATGGTTGGGTCTTTAGGAGCAGATTTGCCTGCAGGTGCGGGCCGCGGCTGAGCTCTGCCTTAGTGACGTCTTGGTATTTCATTAGGCGCCTTGCAATGAGGGCTTGTGTGTGGCCGTGACCTCTCCCTTAATGTCGCTGATTAGTTACCGCTTTTCTTTTTTTCCTTTTTTTTCTGCTTTTCTATTTCCTTCGCCTGAGGTTGTAAATAAAGATTGGTCGTTAATTAATTTTTCTTTACTGTTTTCAGGGAATATATTAAGGCTTGATTGGTTAGGGTGATAAGAAGAAATCAAGGGAGAAAATCAGGTTATCCAGTGAGTTACGTGCAGTCGTAAACACAAAGAAACTCGTCGAAAATGAAGAGAAAAAAACTAAAGGAGCTTACGAAAATTATATATGCGGCTGTCACTTCTATCATCTCGACCTTCTGGGATGAAATGGCCGTAGAAATGGGCCCGGAATTGCCTGTTTGATTGTAACATAGTGAGAAAGATGGAAGAAGGGTTGAAAAAATTACACTAGGCGTGAAAATGAACGATTCAGCTGAGCGTCAAATCGTTTCTCTGCTAGTTTGTTATAGGCAGAGGCGCTCCGTTCCCTCAAATTCTCCCCCTCCTCCTCCTCCTCCTCCTCTTATTTCTCTTTCTGGTATTCTATTTCCTTGTCTCCCTTCTCCTCTTCCTCTTCCTCCTTCTCGTCTTCCTCATCCTTCTTTTCTTTGTTTTCTTTCTCCTTTTCTTTCTCTTCTACCTCTTCTTCTTTTTTCTGTTCTTTCTCGTCCTTCTTTTCTTTTTCTATCTGTTCCTTTTCTCTCTCCTTTTTCTCCTTCTCCTTGTCTTCCTCCTCCTCTTCGTCTTTCTCTTCCCTTTCCCTTCCTTTTGTTTATACAATGATGCAAATACAGTCCAAATTACGCTTGAGAATAAAAGACTAAAGAGAAGGTGAGTAAATGGAAGGGCAAGAGAGAAAAGACCTTAAGGGAAATGAAGAGGTGTGATCAATGGAAGGGAATGCGGGGAAAAATTGGGAATGGAAAGAATGATGGAATTGGAGGAAGGATATAACAAAAAAGCACGCGGTAAAGAATGAAAGATGAGGGCAAGAAAGATGAAAGAGAGACTAATTTATTTTCAGAGAAGGAAGCGTGTGGAAAGGAAATGAACTTAGGTTATCTAAGAGAGAGAAAGAGAAGTTATCAGAGAGAGAGAGAGAGAGAGAGAGAGAGAGAGAGAGAGAGAGAGAGAGAGAGAGAGAGAGAGAGAGAGAGAGAGAGAGAGAGAGAGAACGCTGGAACAAGAAGAGGAAATTAGCGACGAAAAGTTTAAGTGAAAGAAGAGCAAGTTTAAAGGAAAAAAAAACCCTAGAGGAGCGAAGGAAAGAGAGAAAAAAGTTCTGCCATAGAGAACAGAGGCTCATTTTAAATTCAAGTTCCTTTCTTATTGAAAATTTTTTACATAGATTTCTTAGAATAAGAAAAAAGGAGATTATGGAATATATTTTTCTCCCATACTTAGATATTGATTTTCCTTAGGCAGAGGGAAAGGAGAGGCCCTTTTACCTTTAAGAAGCTTGTGTACTTTCTTCCTTCACTCTCCCCCTCCCTCTTTCCTTAGGGCACACTTACCTAACAGAGAGGGGGCGCCACCATTCCTCTCCCTTTCCCTTTCCATCCTACTCACAACCCATCGTTTCACTCCAACGTCAGTCTTCTCTAAGGGACACTAGTCATCACACGGCCATCCACGCTACTCATATCATGATCCCCGCCCGTCACCTCACGTGGAAAAGGCGCCGTCACATCTTGGGTTTTCCCTTCCCATCACTCCTATAGCGTCCCTCATCACTTTCCCATCTGTATTATCATCCCTGGCCCTCGTGCCTTGCTTCCCTCACCCCCAGCATCCCTTATCACTGCCGTATATTTCTTGTTGACCATATCTCTCGTTTTCCTCGACACCTGTGAGGTCTCGCGCTCAAAACGTGGGATACTCTCTCCGGCTCTCCTTGCGTTCACATTATTCCCAGCGGAACATCTTCTATCGTTCTTACGGTACGCATCGACCACCATTTACGCTGTGAATGGCACCTTATTTACTCTCACTGCTTCTATCATTTTGTCATTATCATTTTTTTCTTTTCATAACGTCCCTCCTCTCGCTCACCATTCTTGCTGTATCCACAACTGATGATACTTCACCGCTACTACTGTTGTCATCACCATCAGCATCATTATCCCTTCCTTATTGCCACCATTACCATTACTATCACAACCCTCCTCATCTCTGTCATCTCCACTTACTATTACGTGTCATCTTTGCCTCTCTCACTGTCACCATTACCATCAACACACTTAACACCCCTGCCATTTTCAGCACAATTGCCATCATCACCCACCACCATTACTACCGTCACTGTCACTGTTACTGCCATTTCCACCACCATTACTATCATCAGCCTCGATTGGTATCGAAAGGACCACAGCTATAAACTCACACAATCCTGTTTCTCATCTGACACAGCAAAAATACGGCCCCTGCCAGCTCGTCATTTACTATTTGTGCTACGCATCCGCCAATGAAGTGCACGTCCATCATCCTTTGTTTTACGTAAGCTACACTTTTTTATTTTTTGCTCCAACTTATGTAAAAGTTTTGGCGGTCAAAGAAACTTTTCATTCCTGTATGTATGTTTTCTTCTGTGTTTGGAGCTTCTGGTTTAGAGTTACCATTGAAAAGTTCATGTCCTGCCTAAGCCTTTCTAGGAAACAAGTCGTACTTGGGAAGTTTAATTTCCGATTGTTTCTCTTGTTTGTTTGGTGTGGGAGTCCCGCAACTCTCACAGTTGGCAGGAAAGTGGCACTCACCTAAGAAGACCAATCTAAAGGCAACAGCAGCAGCAGCAGCAGGAACAGTAGCAGGAGGAGGCAGCGGGCACAGCAGGGACCACGAGGACAGCAGGACGAGTAGCATGATGGGCCGCCAGCGGGGAGGCGCCAGGAAGTGCTGCTTGAACTTTCTTTCGAGTTCGAGGACACTAGTGTACGTGAAGCGCAGGCCACTACCCTCACCACCACCACAACTACCACAAACACTTTCACCGTCGCTTTCGCCGCCGCCACTACCACCGTCGTCACCGTCACTAGTACCGCCGCCGCCACCACTGCCGCCTCTCACACACATGCACCTCCCGCTCCCTTCTCGCTGCCACGACGCGGGAGAGTGAGGCGGGTGCCTCTGCACGGTTGAGGTCCACGCGCTATGCCGCACACAAGTTTTCTGGCCTGGAGGGAGTTCAGTATTCCTCACAAAGGGTCATAATCAGGGAATACCGTGGGCCGCCCCACTAAATCCCCACCAGGTGCCTCGAGGCCCGCTTCATCCTCAGGCGCAACACGCGGGAGCAGGAGCGTCCAGGTCCTCGTGGATCAAACAATTCATTTGGCGCTCATTTCAACGCCTATGTTGCGTACAAGTGTTGTTTCCCCATTAGTTTGGACTTTCCCGTCACGCACTCTCTGCCTCTCAGCGGTGCAAAGCGGTCGAGAGAGATCGGTCCTGAGAATGGAACATTGCACCGTCAGAAGGGAGCGTCGAGCAGCGTGCTCCCCTCACCTTGCTGCTGCGGGTGGAGGAAGGGGAGTGAGGCGTCACGCGCGAGCCCGACCTAGTGGCTGTCTGCGAGGCGAGGCTGGGAAGTGGGGGGAGCGACGCGAGGGGGAGCAGCGCGGCGGGATGTGTGTGTGTGTGTGTGTGTGTGTGTGTGTGTAAGAGTAGCCCGTGTTGTGCTGCTAATGGGTGTAAGGCTCGTGCTGCCCTAATGAGCCTGCTGTCTCTGCGGCTCAAAACACTCGTTTCTTCGGTTCCTGGATTTTGAGATCATAGAAGTTACTGACTAATATTAGTATTTACTTGACAGTAATACTGAGCTTCACCATTTGTATGTGTATCTATCATTCACTTAATCGGTCAGTCTGTCTATCTATCCACCAATCTCTCTCTCTCTCTCTCTCTCTCTCTCTCTCTCTCTCTCTCTCTCTCTCTCTCTCTCTCTCTCTCTCTCTCTCTCTCTCGTTGCTAGCAATTAGTCCCTTCAGCTATGCATATGTCTACATACGAGTATCTGTCTTTTTTCCTAACATAATTAGATATGTTATACTTAAAGTGTTATTGCTATTTACCGCCCACCCCACACAGAAAAAAAAAAGACTTAACGAAGGAAACTTCTCAGGGAAGCCTGTATGATAAAGGTTCGAGAGATCTTTAATCACTCAGCCCAAATTCAATCTCAGTTTGAACCTACGCAGAGGTCAGGTCAGGTTTTTTAAACTGTAGGATTTTTTTTTCTTGAGCTGTACTAATGAACTGTTTTTATCATTCTATGCACTGCGATGAAGGAAATGTGGTTGAATACTGTTTCTAGTGTATCAGGCTTATCATTTCCAGTGTATCATTTCCAGGTGACTCAAATTTCTAATTCATTTTTTTCATATCTGGAAACTCGTGGTTGTCTCAAGTATGGACTATTAATTTTAATCGTGCCACGCTGTCGAGGTTCATAAAGCTGTGAAAAAAGCTCTCTTCTCGTATGGGCTGTTGCCATAGTACCGCCCGGGCTTGTCTTGTTTTTTTTTTTTCACTTTTTTTCAAGACAATTAAATGAATTCGAAAATTATTCACACACACACACACACACACACACACACACACACACACACACACACACACACACACACACACACACACACACACACACACACACACACACACACACACACACACACACACACACACACACACACACACACACACACACACACACACACACACACACACACACACACACACACACACACACACGCAGAAAGAAAGAATAACAAAACGTCCTTTTAATAAAACCCTTTCAACATACCTTAAAAAAAGTCAACATCATTATAATTTCAACAAAAAAACTGAGGAGGAGGGACGGAGCAAGGAGTCCCGGCAGGAACTCCGTGTTGAGCACCAGAGGTGAATGTTAAGACTGTGGAAAGAATTAAGGAGTGAAAAAAAAAACAGTGTGTGTTTTTTTCCTCATGAGTAATGTGTACTGCATACGTTGTTATTCTTGTGTACCAGTATTGCAGAGAGAGAGAGAGAGAGAGAGAGAGAGAGAGAGAGAGAGAGAGAGAGAGAGAATACGTGGTAGATGCTCGGCCTCACGAGTGACTGTGACACTTGTACAGTAAAGATAAAATCTTAACCTAGACAATTGGGAAAGGTTTTTGGATAGGGGGTACCCAAAATATCTCCTTTAACCTGTACAATCTCCAACATGAAAAATGGTATATATATTATGTAATGATAGATAGATAGATAGATAGATAGAGAGAGAGAGAGAGAGAGAGAGAGAGAGAGAGAGAGAGAGAGAGAGAGAGAGAGAGAGAGAGAGAGAGAGAGAGAGAGAGAGAGAGAGAGAGAGAGAGAGAAAGGTTCAGATACGTTTGTAAACAACTATATCACAAACTGTAAGATACTCACATGTTACATATTTCACCGAAAGAATAAATCGTATGTTGTTGTTTTGGAACCTGTGAGTCAAGGCGAAAGTATTAAGCCCACACTAATTCCCCTGAGGATGAGGCGAACACCGGAATAAAAGCCCTCGAGCTTCCTTCCATTAGTGAAAGAAGAACACACGAATAAACATGAAAGAAAACGCGATTCTTGGTGGCGAGAAAACATCAACAAGCGCGAAAGCGTGAGAGCGTAAATAAAAACAAAAGTCACAGAAAGATGAGAGAAAGAGGGATAAAGATAAAGAGGATAAAACAGAGAAAAAGATAAAGACGGAAAAAAATGGAGGAAAACAAAAGAAAAAAACAGTACCAGAAAGACGAGAGAGAGAGAGAGAGAGAGAGAGAGAGAGAGAGAGAGAGAGAGAGAGAGAGAGAGAGAGAGAGAGGGAGATAGAGAGAGAAAGGATTAAGAAAAAAAAGTCACGAAGGGGAAAAACAAACAAAAAAAAAACATCAGTCACAGAATGACAAGAGAAAGAAGAAGGAAAAATAAAGAAACGAAAAAAAACATCAAAGAAAAATGAAAAGCGAAAAAATAAAGAAAAGAAACTGAAAAAAACGAGAGAAACTAAGAAAAAAAATAGAAAAACTGAAAAAAAGGAGAAAACAAGGGAAAAAATATAAAGAAAGAAAACACACCAGTCACAGAAGGGCGAGATAAACAGGGAAGAATAAAACAGAAAAAAAGACAGACAACGTTACTTCAATGGACGCTACAAGTGTACCCGCACTGGCCAGTTATCCTTGACCACCTCGCCCTGCCCTCTGGTCTTCAGTTTTGTGGCTCTTTTCTGTTCGTTTTTATGCACATTTCTCATATAATTCCTTTGATTTAGTGAGTGATTCAACATTTATTTCCATTTCCCGTTTTCTTTCCTGATTACTTTTATTCTGTTATGTACATTGTATTTGTGGCTTTTCTTTTTATTACAAATGTTAACGCTGCAAATTCTGCTGTCATTGTTATTATTGTGATTATTATTACTGTTGTTGTTGGTTGTTGTTGTTGTTGTTGTTGTTGTTGTTGTTGCTGCTGTTGTTGGTCTGCTGTTTATTCTTCTTCTTCGTCTTTTTTTTCTTCATAATTATTATTTTTGTTATTATTATTATTATTATTATTATTATTATTATTATTATTATTATTATTATTTTATTATTATTATTATTATTATTATTATTATTATTATTATTATTATTATTATTGTTATTGATGTTATTATTGCTATTATTGTTATCATTGCTATTATTATTATTGTTGTTGTTGTTGTTGTTGCTGTTATTATTATTATCATTGTTATTATGATTGCAGTTCCTTTTCCTTGTTTTTTTCCTGACCATCTAAACAAGGCTGACCATTAGCGTGACATACCTCTAAGGGAAGACCAAGGCTTGGAGAGATCAGAGGGGAAAGTAGATAATAATGAGGAAATAAAGATAGTACGAGACAGAGAGAGAGAGAGAGAGAGAGAGAGAGAGAGAGAGAGAGAGAGAGAGAGAGAGAGAGAGAGAGAGAGACTGACTGACGAGGTGTGCTATGGGAAATAGAGAGGAAGATCTGAGCAGTGAGACTAAAATAGTTAGGAAGGAGACACACACACACACACACACACACACACACACACACACACACACACACACACACACACACACACACACACACACACACACACACACACACACACACACACACACACACACGACATAAAACAATGTGTCATGACAAAATTAGGAGGTAAAAGAAAATCTAACAAATAAATGAGAGGTAATATATGATGAAAAAAATGAGTAAAATAAACATTACGTACATTCGTAAGATAAAACCAAACCACCGAGAATGAAAAGTGAAGAACGAGCCATCCTAAATAAGGAATAATAGTCCTAGAATCCCAAATCCTGACACTGTAGCTTCTGGCGACATCATTACAGCGTTATTTTGCCCCGAAGGAATGTCAATGGAGAGAAAGAGAGGGACGTGTAGTGACGGAGCGGAGGCGGTAGCGAAGGTGTAGAAGGCAAACACTGCAGATGACAGGTATTTGGGGAGCAGCCTTCTCACCTCGCATATGTAGATGAGAAGCTTCCAAGAAAACATGAATGTAAGAGAAAGCCTTCACTCCTTATCTACCTCCATTTTCTTAACGTTACGGAGAAGCCCTTGAGAGAGAGAGAGAGAGAGAGAGAGAGAGAGAGAGAGAGAGAGAGAGAGAGAGAGAGAGAGAGAGAGAGAGAGAGAGAGAGAGAGAGAGAGAGAGAGAGAGAGAGAAAACTAGTAACAAGACTCATCCTTTCCCTCCATTTGTGGCCCCCCTAATCTTAGCTTCAGTGGGTCACTTTAACTTGTGTGAGGGCGGCGTCTGGTCGATTTGGGGGCGGGCCAAGGTCTGTGGGTCAGGCGGTACAAGGTTAGGAGTGGTGGTGGTGGTGGTGGTGGGGAAAGAGGTACATTAGGACGGGTTGTTAGATATGACGGGGATGCTGTCCTGTTGCCATTACTGGTGTTTGTGTATGTGTGGCGGGGGGAGGGGGGCTTCGTGGTTACTTATTTTTAATTTTTTGGGGGGTTACTGTTTCTCTCTCTCTCTCTCTCTCTCTCTCTCTCTCTCTCTCTCTCTCTCTCTCTCTCTCTCTCTCTCTCTCTCTCTCTCTCTCTCTCTCTCTCTCTCTCTTTCTGTAGGTGGAGTGCTTCGTGATGCGAGGAAAGGAGTTCAGGTGAGAGGAGGGGCAGAGAAAGGGAGACAAAGGGAGGAGAAAGGAGCAGCGCCTTTCCCTGCGGAGTGTTTTTGTTGTTGATCAGTCCTCAAACTCCCTCACTCACCATTTTTTTTTTCTCTCTCTCTCTCTCTTTTCCTCGTTCTTCCTTTCATTCTTGTTAACTTAATTTGATATAATTCCTTATTTACTAATCCCATGCTTTTTCGTCTCCTCTCGTTTTTTGTTCTTTTCTTTTTCTCCTCCTCCTCCTCCTCCTCTTCTATGTCTTACTTTTCTCACCTTCTCACCCTTCTCTTCACCACTTTCCTCTCCATCCTCTTTTCTATTCTCGCTTCCTTTTCCCTACTTTGTTCCTCCTTACGCAAGACCCTTTGTTCTCAGGGGACTCATTCCTAGAAAAGCCTCTCCTCCCATCCTGTTTTTTTTTTTTCAGCTGTTGCATGGAAGAATGTTGATATTAATAACAATAGTGGTAATGGTGAAAATGTTTATCGTAATAACAAAAGTAGGAATAATAATAAGGTAGATAATAATAACAATTATGACTAATAATAATAATAATAATAATAATAATAATAATAATAATAATAATAATAATAATAATAATAAAAATTAGAACAACAACAATAGCTCTACAGCTACTACTACTACTACTACTACTACTACTACTACTATTACCACCACCACCACCACCACCACCACCATAGTCAGTTCACTGGGAGATGAACCGTGAGCCTGCGAGTCATCTCAAGCTAAGCGAGGATTGGGTACTGTCATGTACGTGTATGTTTTCACAAGTCAGCGATTCTTATTTTTTTTTACTTATTTTATTAACTGATATTGAAATCTAAGTGTTTTACTCATCAGAAGCACTACATTTAAGGTAATGACACTTAACTGTACTCCTCTTCTATAATGAACATCCTGGGTCTGTCTTGTACGATTTATCATGACTGGAAACTTTACATCCCATCTCTAGCTAAAACAGCTCGCCTGATTCCCGCGTGTGTGTGTGTGGTGCTGCCTGACTCCCGCGTGTGTGATAGTGGTACTGCCTGACTCCCGCGTGTGTGATAGTGGTGCTGCCTGACTCCCGCGTGTGTGGTAGTGGTGCTGCCTGACTCCTGCGTGTGTGATAGTGGTGCTGCCTGACTCCCGCGTGTGTGATAGTGGTGCTGCCTGACTCCCGCGTGTGTGATAGTGGTGCTGCCTGACTCCCGCGTGTGTGTGTGTGGTGCTGCCTGACTCCCGCGTGTGTGTGTGTGGTGCTGCCTGACTCCCGCGTGTGTGATAGTGGTGCTGTCTGACTCCCGCGTGTGTGTGTGTGGTGCTGCCTGACTCCCGCGTGTGTGATAGTGGTGCTGCCTGACTCCCGCGTACATGATAGTGGTGCTGCCTGACTCCCGCGTGTGTGATAGTGGTGCTGCCTGACTCCCGCGTGTGTGATAGTGGTGCTGCCTGACTCCCGCGTGTGTGATAGTGGTGCTGTCTGACTCCCGCGTGTGTTATAGTGGTGCTGCCTGACTCCCGCGTGTGTGATAGTGGTGCTGCCTGACTCCCGCGTGTGTGATAGTGGTGCTGCCTGACTCCCGCGTGTGTGATAGTGGTGCTGCCTAACTCCCGCGTGTGTGGTAGTGGTGCTGCCTGACTCGTGCGTGTGTGGCAGCAAGGACGGCAATGCATTCACTGATATGTATTGTTTATTTATTCTTTGTTTTTTTTTTTTTTATGATAGCATTAAATGTGATTTTTCATATTTTTTTAGTTTTTTCTAAAATATGATTCAACGCGATGACTGTGCTATCAGTGAGAAATACGGTAAAAGCAATAAAAAGTATTGAGTTATGAATACTGTATAGTAGCCGATCAACGCTCAGCTTAACAGGCATAAAACCTTGTCAGTTTAGCGTACAGTGAATAATCTATAGTACTACTGCTTCCGCTTCTGCTACCGCTACTGCTGCTGCTAGTGCTACTACTACTGCTACTACTACTGCTACTACTATTACTACTACTACTACTACTACTACTACTACTACTACTACTACTACTACTACTACTACTACTACTACTACTACTGTTACTATTACTACTACTACTACTGTTACTATTACTACTACTACTACTACTACTACTACTACTATTACTACTACTAGTACTAGTACTACTACTACTACTACTACTACTACTACTACTACTACTACTTCTGTTATTACTGTTGGTACTACTACTACTAATACTACTGTTATAACTGTTGGTACTACTACTAATACTACTGTTATAACTGTTGGTAATACTACTACTACTACTACTAATAGTACCACCATCACTACTACTAGTACCACCATCAACATAATCCCTACCCAGCGCGTGTTCGTGTGCTTTCTCACACACACACACACACACACACACACACACACACACACACACACACACACACACACACACACACACACACATTTCCATCCTCTGTGTGCGAGTCTCTCGACTGTATCATTTTCCTATATAGCATTGCAAGCGCATCTCTTTTGGTGCTGTGTTGTGTTCAAGAGAGTATCTACATTTGGTTGCACTGTCTGCAGGGGAATTAAAATAAGCTAAAGTTTACTCATATAGTGGAGACAAGTGAGCGAGCGTGAGCACCAACACTTCATTATGAGAGAGAAAACATTATGGAACGGAAAGTACACAGTCTACTCAGAAAGCCTTGACACAATGACAGATTCTCTCCTCTCTCTCTCTCTCTCTCTCTCTCTCTCTCTCTCTCTCTCTCTCTCTCTCTCTCTCTCTCTCTCTCTCTCTCTTGCTAATTGAGATGATCATGAAATGCTTGCGGTAATTCCGGTAATTGACTTCCTTCCCTTTAAAGCTGCGTGACTTGAACGCTTGCTTCGCTTGGCTTTTTTCAGGACAGCAGTGACCTTGGCTCTCATTACTAACATTGCGCTATTTCTGCCCAACTCGTGGCGGCGCGGGAGAGCCTCTCTTTTCTTTCTTTTTTTCTTCCATGACTTAGTCGAGGAATGGAATGCACATCGGAGGGGGGAGAGCGGGGTCAATATTTTCTTGCGTCATTTCATTTGTCGCTTGTACAGTAAGGGTGAATAAAAAAGATTGTGGTGAGATACAAAACAGTATTTCCTTGCGTCACTTCATTTATCATGTGCTTAGTAAGGATGAAGGAAAGGGTTGTGACGATAAACATGATAGTGGTGAAAATGAACCGAGAAACCCCCACCAAACAGTAAAAGAATAACTAATTTTGATTTGATTTATATTCTTAGTAATTTTTTTTTTACGAAGACGTGAAAACGTGTGATTCTGTAACTTTGTATATTTGAAACTTTTGTAACCACTTTTTACCTTCCCTCCGAAGTATATGATAGAGATAAATTTCCAAGTTTTCGTGGAAGTTGACTATTCTGGTTGCACTTGATGTAAATGAATAAGGTCTTCCATGTTATCCTTATTCTTGACCTCATTTTTCTTATAATACTATGAATGTGCTGTGTATTTATTCCTTCACTCCCCTTCTTCACTCTCACTGAGGGAGGAGCGGCACGTAATGCGGATACACACGGAAATCGACACTAAGACGGAAATCCACACTAAGACCCTTGTAGCACGGAGATGCACACTGACAGGCAAGTAGACAGACAAGTATAGACACAAAATCAATGAGATCGACAAAGTTCATTAGCACCATCGCGATAACAGATTGGACGCGAGACGAGAGCTTTGTCCTCCTCCTGCTTCCCTCACCGTCCGGGTGGAGGAAGACGCAGCTGGTCTTGCGGCCCTCTTCCCAGACTGAACCAATGTCTCCATACCAAATCACGCTCTTGTAATCGTGATCTAAGAATTCTTTTAAGGCTACTGATAGAGAAACAGGAGGAATAGATAGGAATACAACTCAGTCCAAACAGCAACAGACACTGAGGTCCTTACTAGGCTGCTTGGGTAACAATTCTACACTACTGGTTAGAGATACAGGATAGTACAAAAGAAGGCTCATCCCCACCCGCCTATCCCTCCGCCCGATGTTGGCTAGGAAAAAGGAAGATAATACCATTTTGTATAGAAGAACCACATGGAATTTGAGAGGAAAGTAAGAAAGAGTTGAAGTCTTCGTCAACTTTTGTTCATGGGGTAGGGTAAAAGTGCGTGATAAGTGTTTAATGTGGTGCGTGTATATCGTAAGTGGAAGTACAGTGTGGTTGTCGAGGGGTGGTGCGGCAGCCTTGCCTGGCGCTTTCTAGAGAGGCAGTAGTCAATCAGGAGTCAGCTCCGGTCACTCTAATGAGTTTGTGTACATAAGAACATAAGAACATAAGAAATAAGGGAAGCTGCAAGAATCGACCAGGCTTACACGTGGCAGTCCCTGTATGAAATATACCTACCTATTTCCATCTATCATTCCCATCCATAAACCCGTCTAATCTACTCTTAAAGCTCCCTAATGTCCTAGCACTAACAACATGATTACTAAGAAGGGAGAGGGAGAGTGTGCTCCCTAAAGGGAGTACACTCCCTTATACTCTTTCCCTTTAGGGACGCCGCACACTGGTTCCCGCTGTAACACTAATCGCTGTACTATATTCCCGAAGTTGACCAAACGCAGTCCATCACAGATCGAAAGTAGTAGTAGTGACCATTAATTTAGGGCTATTTTTGCGTGTGTGGATAGTAGGTATAGTGCAATGAATGTGTAGACACCGTGTGAAGGTCGATAGGTGGCGCGGAAGCCTTGCCTGGTGTTTTTTAAGGGAGCTAGCAGCCAATCAGGCCCCCAGCCTCCGTGGAACCACTGTAAGAGTGCACTTTTCATTGAAGAGTCACCCCGTGTAGCAGTGACCCATGGTACCTTAAATCCAGATGACGGTCACTAACTGTCAGGGCTCTTGACTTTCCTCAGCCCTTCATAGGTGGATCTTCATAATCTTCATAATCTTCTATAATCTTCGTAATCCCAAGTAACTAGCAATAAATAAATTAATAAATAAATAGATCAGAGGCCCGTGAATTTGAGACGTTTGTATTACTCGGAGACGAACAGTGACAGCCGAGGATTTGATTCAAGATATTTACCTAGGCGAATCTTTAAAGTTTCAGTAGTACCTGAATTAACAACAATCGATGGTAGACCGTTCCATAAATTTATGACGTGAGTGAAGAAAAATGTTTGGCTTCATTTTTTATTTTTTTTTCTTACATCGCTTAACTGATAAAAAGTTACAGGGATTCATATTTGTGAATCCAATGAAAGATCACCTCTCGGTCTACATTTGGCAAAAGGGAAAAAATTTAGTTCTTTGAGTCATTTATTTCTTAAATATTGAGTGACGTTAGCAAGCTTTCAATCGTGAGGGACTTTAAGTCTTAGAGTTCAATAATTTATTCAATAAGATAGACAGGGGCATTCATAAGTATTTTAGATGAGATTTTATCTGGCTCAGGCGTTTTATTAAATTTAGTTTCGTTAATCATAAGCAAAAATTTCGTTTTCCTGGAAAATACGTGTTTAAAAATGCGTTAATACTTAGATTTTCAGGAGCTGGTTGATTTGAGTCTTCTTTTGTAAAAACGGACGAGAAATAATCGTTTCAAGTGTTTGTCATCGTGATTTCGTTGTCCGTGTGTTCGCCGTTTTGTAGTTAAATGACCTATTGTTGGTGTTAGCATTTCTTTTTTTTTATGTAATGATACAATATTTTAAGATTAGATCTACTAGCATTCGTGACATGAAGCTCAAAAGTTTTCTTACTTGATCTTATTATTATTATTATTATTTATTTATTTTTATTTATTTATTTATCTTTTTTTAGCATGATATCGCATTCTAATGTGTAAGTTTTATCATAGTCGTTTATATTTCTCGCTTTTTCCAGTAAGACTGTTCTTTGTATCTGTGTTCCACCACTTGGGTTTATTTCTAACAACTAAGCGATTATTTTGCAGTGGGACGGAAGCTTCGACAGCTTATTAAGTTTGAAAGTGAGTGATTCTCGCGCTTTGTTTACGTCAGTATTACCTGAGAAGTGACTCCAGTCACAGTTTTACAAAGGATTTCTTAGTATGGAGAAATTTGCCTTCGAATAATCAGGTACTTTTTTTACTTTTATGTACTGAAAATTAATCAGTTTCAATACTGAATGCCTACTGTTACTGAATTCTGGTGACGATGTTTTAATTTGTAGTTGAACAAGATCCAAAATATTAGGTCCTTTTTGGTTGTTATACGAGCTGGTGAATACTGCCTTCTCTTAGGTGAGCGTACGGGTCGCGTCCTGAGTGCGAGATTAAAGGGTCACCCCACCTGTACTGATAAGTTTAGTTTATCGACTATTATGGTCTCGTTCTGGCAACAAATTTCTGCAGTGTGCTCGTAAAATTTGTTGTTGGTTGCCTGTGACTGACCTGGAGGGCTATAAAGACCAATAACAAATTCTCGTGAATTGCAATTAAGCTGAATATAGGAGGCATTACTGTTATCTAGTTTTCCTGTGGATTTTACAAGAGTGAAGATTTTATTTAATGTACAAAAGTACTCCACCTCCTCATTTGTTATGCCTTTCACAACTGAACAAATTATAACCCGGTATTGAAAACTCTTGATATGAAATCTTTCTGCTAAGAAGTCTCCTCCTCCTCCTCCTCCTGAAAAGGATTAGGAGAAGGAGGAGGAAGAAAACGAGCGTGAAACAAAGAGTAGAAAGCAATAGCGAGAGGGAAAAGATAGAAGAAAAAGAAAGTTCGATACTAAAGATGAAGGTTTACTGTAAAAAGTTTTAAGGATCACGACGCAAGATCGGTTGTGTAGAAGTGAAAGTGGAGGGAAGATAGTTAACTTGGATATGGTAGGAGGACGGTAGGAGGAGGGTAGGAGTACGGAAAGCGAAGGGGATGGGAGTAGGGTTGAACGGCATGATGTTTATTTATAGGGTGTCTCGGGAGATCTATAGCAAATATGACGGGACTGGGAGGAGCGCAGTACCGCGGCGGGAGGAGGTGGGTGAAAAGGGACGCTCAGGGACACGTAACACATTCTGGAGGCGCGGTGCTGTCGACCACCACCACCATTGCCATCGCCATCACCACTTGAATTCATCTTCCTTGTGTCGGATATGAAGCATTAAGATCCCTCCGTCTCAACCATCGCTCAGTATCACACGTATCGAGGATGTAATTGAATCCCCAGGAAATATGGTGTAGCACGCGGGAGAGAGAGAGAGAGAGAGAGAGAGAGAGAGAGAGAGAGAGAGAGAGAGAGAGAGAGAGAGAGAGAGAGAGAGAGAGAGAGAGAGAGAGAGAAGCGTAGGCGGGTATACATTATTTTAATTAAATTACCAATCTCTTTGAACGTACCATTAGTGCAGCATACCTGGCCGGGTGATAAAGACATACCTGTTGAGGTGAACGGCAGGAATTAGGTGATGCTTTCACCGAGACGCTTGTAATTACCTAATTATATTTAATGATCTTGTACTCTGATTGATATCGTTTTCCTGTTATTAAATACTTATTATTACTGCATTAGTTTCTTGTGGTAAACAAGGATTATCTTTGCAAATTCTGTTTTTCTTCTGTTTAATTCCATGACATTGGAAAGATGACAACTTGTCCATAGCTACTGCGGTACATTCCCAGGGAAGTAATAAAATTCCCGGACATCAGGAAGACGTAGAGGTGAACCCGGGTGATTAATTCAGAGGGTGTTGTGAAAAGACGGCGAGGTGGAGGGAAAGCTGGAGCAGTCAAGGAGGTGGAGGCTGGGAATAGGGGACAGAGGTGAGATGCGACTGAGAATAGTGGATATAGGCGAGCGCAGCTGAGAATAGGGCACAGAGTAGAGCGGCAAACTGTGGTTACTGATAATTTGGAAATCAGTACGAGAAACGTTTAAATTACGGACAGTTCATTATACTATTTTGTAGGAAGGAAAGGAAAAAATCTGCTTTCCTGGAATGATCTTGCGTTATACATAATTAGTACATACATATATTTTCTCCCCTAGGTTTATTATACAGCAGTGAAAAATTTAAACAGGCAGCTCTTTAATACCACCTGAAATTAGTCGAGGTTTGGAGTCATCCCTCACAAACCACATTACAGTTTGTTGGGAAGGATAGAAGTAAATATTTATTCCCCTTGACATTACCTTGCAGATGAGGAGTGTTGCGTGTCTCTGGAGGAGGGTGACGAGACGCCGAGTGGCAGCGTCTGTCTTTCCCCTCCAAGACGTAAAGATAAGTACGGTAACCGCCATCCATAGTCAATCACACTTCGTCGTGGACCCGCAGTAAGGAATGACGGGAGAGGAGTGAGCTTGTGTTATTGGCAGCCTCTTCATTGGACTCGAGATGACGTGTTTCTCTCGCTATTATTTTCTCACTCGTTTACCTCTTTCGTCATTTTTGTGGACACTGCTGGAGCTCAGTGGCATTACCTGGCTAGTGTGGCCCTCTCTCTGTGGCCATTTTATTATTAGCTGCTTCACATTACTTAACCCCAATGCTTTATCGCTGTAGTTTGATGTTTGATGCGCAGCGCCGTATGAGTCATTTTTGCCCAGTCATAAAATCAGTTAATCTATATATTTATTCATTGACTTTCATTGAATTAAGGTACCAATTGTGACATGCAAGCAGCAGACTCTCTTAATTGATAAGTGACTGATGGATGGATTAATTGACTGACTGATTGAAAGTTTGTCTTCTTAAAGTGAGGTCAAGTTAGGTTAGGGAGCATCAGAGGGAGCAAGGGAGTGCCCTACAACACCAGTAGAGCATCGTGGTGGCACGCCTCAAGATACACCTTTAATATTCTAACTCAGGCTGACGGAACAGACTGGAGGATGAGCACTGAGGCTTGAAACTCCGCCCTATGTATTTCCCTTTAGCCTATATTGTGTTTTCTGTGCCGCCGTCTTTGTGCAGCGAAATGTGGAAATGTTGAGCATAATTCGGCAAACCAACAACACCGGAGCGAGAATAACAAATGTCATCACTGCATAAACAAATGCTTGGGGTAATGTTTGTCCTAAAAAGAAGAGAGGTCAAAATATATGATTATGTGTGTGTGTGTGTGTGTGTGTGTGTGTGTGTGTGTGTGTGTGTGTGTGTGGTTGTATCGTTGGTTTATACAACAGATATTAGATATGCATTAACTACAATACCTGTCACTTCACTTGGGGAGAGAGAGAGAGAGAGAGAGAGAGAGAGAGAGAGAGAGAGAGAGAGAGAGAGAGAGAGAGAGAGAGAGAAAGGAGACCAACAGATGATAACGGACGACGAGGAGTCTCTAGGCACATACGTAACAACATCACCCCTCACACTAACATAAACATTTCCCTGCAGTCAAATGTCACCATGCTGCGACCACTTGGAATATCGAGGAACACCCAGGCTACTGCCACAAAGGTTCGCCTCACTCGACAATAGACCCTGATGAAGTGGAAATAATATAACTCGTTTCACGGCTCTTCATAACACATTCTCGCCACTGCTGTCTCCTGCTGCTGTGCCTTATAAAGAAAATGTGTTGGGTGTAGGTACATATATTTCAGGGACGATTTATTACTGTTGTATTATTCGGACATGCACTCAAGGCTGGAGAGTAAATATATTGACAAGGGTGGTGCTGAAGGGTTCAACAGCTCCCTTTCTACGGCCTTACCAGTACTTTTCAAGGTTCTCTCACACGTGGCTTATTCCCTAAATGACTTCCCTTTGTTCTTTCTATTTGTCACTCCAGTCCCTCTTTCCCATTAGCAGTCGGTATCTTCCTCGCAGCAAATAAAGAATATAAAATTCTAATTCATTTTATAGAAAAGAGAATAGCTTTGAGGAAGCAGAGAAAGGCAAGTCTTCTGTTTCCCACCTCCCCTTTTCTTCTTCCTTTTTCGGATCTTCCTCTTTTTTAATCGGGGTCTTCCTCCCCTTCGTTAACACTGGGGAGCCTGTGTCAGGGAGCCTGTGTCAGAGTCTTCTCTGCCATTCTTTGTCCCATGTGTTGCCCTTCGGCCTCCTTCGATCTCTCCCCTCTGGCCTAATGGTAAACATCTCCCTGCATAGATCATCGTTTGGAAGGCTGAATAAAAAATGAGCGAGGTTGTCGGAACGGGTGAACGAACCATAGCATCGTCTCTCTCTCTCTCTCTCTCTCTCTCTCTCTCTCTCTCTCTCTCTCTCTCTCTCTCTCTCTCTCTCTCTCTCTCTCTCTCTCTCTCTCTCTCTCTCTCTCTCACTCTCTGTGTGTGTGTGTGTGTGTGTGTGTTCTATTTAGTCGCTGGAACACCACTTTTCTTACTAATGTAAAATAAATCCTATAGACTTCTTAACTTCCGTCATCACTTGTCCCGCTGCTCCTCCCTTCTGCTGCAGCTCTTGATGAGAGAGAGAGAGAGAGAGAGAGAGAGAGAGAGAGAGAGAGAGAGAGAGAGAGAGAGAGAGAGAGAGAGAGAGAGAGAGAGAGAGAAGAAAGAGCTCTCATCACACTATCACTGTTCCGTCAACACTATCAACGCTGCCTACTCCTACGTAGACTTCAAAGGGAAGAATCTCCCCTCTCGCCGTTTTACTCCTCCCTCTCTTTCTCCTTCTCCTCGTCCTCCTCGTCCTCCTCCTCCTCCTCCTCCTCCTCCTCCTCCTCCTCCTCCTCCTCCTCCTCCTCTGTCTCCCTCATCCTATTGCTCCTCTTCCTTCTTTGTCTGAGATCGTCCTTGGCATCTCTTCTCTGCTACAGACACTTCTACTGTGTCTGTTTTCTGTTTCTTCGAGTTCGACCTCGCGACTCTGATTTCGGAAGCGAGATGTGAGTAGATTTTGTAAAGCTTCTATTGAGAGGGGATAGGTTTTCAGGTGTGAACTGTTTTTTCTTTTCTTTTCTCTTTTTTTTTTTTTAGTACTTGTGGTACCCTGTGAACGTGTGTGCGTTTGTGTGTATGTGTTTACCTCTTTATAAAGGTAAAAGAAAATGTTGTGAACTTGCTAAAATGATACCTTGGCTTCCTTTCCATCCACTGCTGCAGACCAAGCGGTGCAGGAAAGATAAGCCTGAGTTTAAAAGCCAGCTGCTGCTCCTTATACATACATTTATAAGATGAATAATCAACAAGGTACAAATAAATCATACAGTTGGTCAGTTAATGAATAAATAAATACTTGTTAATGAGAAATGTCCTGATATACGTTTTTCATAAGCTTACTGCTCCAAAACATCTAATTTCATATCATTATGTTTTTCAGGATGACCTTTGACCTTCGGAAAGCCAGGTAAGATTCCACTATTCAGTACATGCGCGGCGGCTGCTCAGGAAACACAACAACGAAATACCAAAGGCTAGAGTCGCCCTGGAGAAAGGATGTGAATAATTTAAGGCATCCAGCCCGCACGCCAGTCACACGATATTTATTGTATATGCTTTATCTTGTTTGGCTGGCGGGTAATTACTGGCTGAGGCAAGGAGCGTGCATGAATGGAAAGCGGGAAGCCTTCTTGAGTCTTCCTAATTTCATCTTTGTCGTACTTCACTGTTGCTGGTTAGTCACTGTTGTGGAATGTTGATTCTCTTTGTATACATATATTTTCTGGTTAAATGCGAAATATTTCAACAATAAATTCGAATGATTTAACACAGAAAGAAACAAAAATTAGCGGAGCCAGATCTCGAGGAAACAGGGATGTGGAAGGAGTGATGTACTGTGAAGCTGTGTCTTGGGAGCGTTAATAATAGCCGTTCATTTGGACTCAGGGTTAAGATAAAAATTTTACCGTGGCATAGAATAGTGACTGCCATTACTCAGCCTTTCTGGGGCAATTATCCCGCTGGTTTACTTTCCTGCATTTCCCTGCAGGATGGAAGCCGCGCTGCATCAGTAAGGCAATAGGGGCAAATAAAAATGAAAGTACAGACGTCAAGAACACTCAAGGATATTGTATTATCTCATGTGCCAATGACGTTCCCTCAGGTGGTGAAGGATGAATAGTCTATGTAATGAACAAGTGTTTTGAATGAACCCAAATTAAGCACCTTAAACTAATGTTTCTTTCTGGGAATAACGAAGGTGAAAGACTTTATTATCTTCAATTTGCAGTTTGTAATGATGGTAATACAGATACCAGTGTGTACGGCAATATTTTCTGAGTAGATTAGAAAATTGCAAAAATACACACGAAAAAAATATATATATATAAAATTTATGAATACATATTAAAAGAAAACATATAAAATCAATTCATTACTTTTATTATTAAAGTAACTTAGTATTTTGAATGTTTTTTTTTTCCAATTTAGCCAATCAGTGTGTGTGTGTGTGTGTGTGTGTGTGTGTGTGTGTGTGTGTGTGTGTGTGTGTGTGTGTGTGTGTGTGTCTCTGTGTCTGTGTGTGTGTGTGTGTGTGTGTGTGTGTGTGTGTGTGTGTGTGTGTGTGTGTGTGTGTGTGTGTGTGTGCCCTCTCGCGCGCCAGTGATATTACCTGGTATTTGACGTTATTGATATCTTCCCAATGTCTGTCATCACGATCAAACCTCTTCATGGTTTTGTTTACATCTCGAATGAGAGAGAGAGAGAGAGAGAGAGAGAGAGAGAGAGAGAGAGAGAGAGAGAGAGAGAGAGAGAGAGAGAGAGAGAGAGAGAGAGAGAGATCCAGACTTTCTCAACACATCCCTTCTTGCTCCCATGGCTCATTTTGCCAGTTTGTCGAAAGAAAATTCACTCCAACATGTAAAAAAATAAGGAACTTGGAAAGAACTTAAAAAAAAAAAAAAAAGCTATATACGCAGTCGGTTAAGTTGGATGAAAGGCTGCATGAGTTTGTATCCCCTCGTGAAGTGCTTTAACAGTGTCTGACAGGGGTGAAAAATTGATCAGTGGGAAAATATAAATATAATCAAGAAGTGTTGTTTTAATAATGCGATGCTATTCTGAACACGTAATTATTTAGTTAACGTCTCTTTCAGGTTAGAGGGACGAAGGAAAGAAATGCAGTTATGGGTTCGCAGATGGAGGGAATTATACGTCTGAATTAGCATGTGTGTGTGTGTGTTTGTGTGTGTGTGTGTGTGTGTGTGTGTGTGTGTGTATGCTAGCTCCACTGCTCAGCTGACCCAATTAACGACACAGAATTTTAGGAGGAATGTGAAGCATATTACGGAAGCCCAATGTTGTTGAGAAAGCTCCGTGATTTTACAGTCTCCTGCATGTGAAAAATAACAAAACAAGACTCTAACATGTACCTAAGAAAGAAGAAGAAATAGGAAAAAAAAAATCTAGTGTATAAGTGTAACGATGCTCGCAAAACCGGTTCACGGACAGAAGCAAGAAGAGAGCGAGGATAACGGATAACAAAGGAGAAAAGGGGAGACAATGGAAAAATTTGTACGGCTTGTTTGGCACCAACGGACCTCAAGGCAGCCTGCGCCTCTCCCAGAACCTTGGGGGAGATACAAACTTGCCACTCTCACTCTCTTTCACAGCTCTCTTTCAGTTCCATTTCTCCGTCCTTTGCCTTTCTTTCTTTCCTTTCACTCTTATTCCTTCGTCCTTTCCGCGTTATCTTTGTTTACCAGCCTCTCTCTCTCTCTCTCTCTCTCTCTCTCTCTCTCTCTCTCTCTCTCTCTCTCTCTCTCTCTCTCTCTCTCTCTCTCTCTCTCTCTCTCTCTCTCTCTCTCTCTCTCTCTCTCTCTCTCTCTCTCTCTCTCATATCTATTTATCTCTCTCATCTGCTATCGTTCCTATAAAATTTCTTTAGGATTTTTCTTCTCTAACCCCGTAAGGTATTTCTTTCCGACCTGCTTTCCTGAACGGCTTATGCCGGAGGGAGTGGAGGGTGGGGAGATATCCTTCTGCTTTCCTGTCCTTTTCTTCTACTGTCATCTTAGTTGTCCCAGGTCAGGTCACCTCGTGAGGACCGCAAGGTCTGTTGTGGCCTGTTTTTCTGTGTAACTATGTAACTCTGTCTCTCTCTCTCTCTCTCTCTCTCTCTCTCTCTCTCTCTCTCTCTCTCTCTCTCTCTCTCTCTCTCTCTCTCTCTCTCTCTCTCTCTCTCTCTCTCTCTTAGGCCTCATCTCCCTTCAATTCCTTTCTTCCCTTCTTTCCCAAGAGTCGTCCTTCCCTTCCGTCCCCTTTCCTCTCCATTCTAACACGGAATTATAACTTGAGTGGAGAGAAGTAATTTAATCAATGTGCAATCTCCCCACTTGAGTTTCCATAACCATCTCTTATCAGTTCCATTATTCCTAGAAAGGTCTGAATTTCATTTTTTTTTTCACTTTGGCTATATATTTCGTATTGAAGGAGTGCCGTCGTTAAAAGTACATTAGTCAGTATTTCAGAGTATTTAGCATAGTTTTTTTTTCTTTTTTCTTTTTTTTTTTTTTTTGTTGGGGTCAAAAAAATCATGCAAAGATAAGAGAAAAATTAGTCAAGTTTGAAGAATAACTTAGGGCTGGGGACGAGTTACCGATCACTAAGGTTTGTTTGTTACCAGTGATTCAACAGTAACTCTTCACCGCTGTCCAACAAAAGTTTCTCGATTTTTGTGTAACAGACGATTGCGTGACGCCTCTCTGTCTAGACCCTTCCATTTATCCTCCTGTGCTTTTATCTATTCATGTTCCCCTCTGCACTTGTTTCGTTATATGTGGACTCTATTTACGCGGATTCACGTTTATGCGACGTCCCTGAATGTGCCATGTATTTTTAGTATGAGAGAAAAAATGAACGTTTATGTTTTTCTTGAGGCGTTCCTGTTTTCTCTCTCTCTCTCTCTCTCTCTCTCTCTCTCTCTCTCTCTCTCTCTCTCTCTCTCTCTCTCTCTCTCTCTCTCTCTCTCTCTCTCTCTCTCTCTCTCTCTCTCTCTCTCTCTCTCTCTCTCTCTCTCTCTCTCTCTCTCTCTCTCATACATGTTTTCTTTTATACCTAATTATGACAGCAGCTTCCAGATTTCCTTTACTCCTTCCTTCACCTCTTCCCTCTCTTTACTCTTGCTCCATTTCACATAAGAAAAAAAAAAAATATAATTCTGTTGGCCGTGCTTAATATTCCCCTCCCGTCCTTTCAATGCCTTTTTTGGCAATACGTACAGGTGATCAGATCTGCAATCTAAGAAGTCTATTTATGAACTGTATTGGATAGAAGAATCGTATTTCCAGCCTTTTTTTTTTTTTATGTAGGAGGGACACTGGCCAAGGGCAACAAAAGTCCAATAAAAAAAATGCCCACTGAAATGCCAGTCCCATAAAAGGGTCCAAACCGGTAGTCAAAAGTTGAAGGATAAGTGTCTTGAAACCTCCCTCTTGAAGGAATTCAAGTCATAGGAAGGTGGAAATACAGAAGCAGGAAGTTCCAGAGTTTATCATAGAAAGGGATGAATGATTGAGAATACTGGTTAACTCTTGCGTTTGAGATTTGTACAGAATAGGGGTGAGAGAAAGAAGAAAGTCTTGTGCATCGAGGCCGCGGGAGGAGGGGAGGCATGCAGTTAGCAAGATCAGAAGAGCAGTTAGCATGAAAATAGCGGTAGAAGACAGCTAGAGATGCAACACTGCGGCGATGAGAGAGAGGCTGAAGACAGTCAGTTAGAGGAGAGGAGTTCATGAGACGAAAAGCTTTTGATTCCACCCTGTCTAGAAGAGCAGTATGAGTGGAACCCCCAGACATGTGAAGCATACTTCATACATGGACGGATCAGGCCCTTGTACAGAGTTAGCAGCTGGGGGGTGAGAAAAACTGGCGGAGACGTCTCAGAACACCTAACTTCATAGAAGCTGTTCTAGCTAGAGATGAGATGTGAAGTTTTCAATTCAGATTATAAGTAAAGGACAGACCGAGGATGTTCATTGTAGAAGAGGGAGACAGTTGAGTGTCATTGAAGAAAAGGGGATAGTTGTCTGGAAGGTTGTGTCGAGTTGATAGATGAAGGAATTGAGTTTTTGAGGCATTGAACAATACCAAGTTTGCTCTGCCCCGATCAGAAATTTTAGAAAGATCAGAAGTCAAGCTTTCTGTGGCTTCCCTGCGTGAAATGTTTACTTCCTGAAGGGTTGGACGTCTATGAAAAGACGTGGAAAAGTGCAGGATGGTATCATCAGCGTAGGAGTGGATATGACAAGAAGTTTGGTTTAGAAGATCATTAATTAATAATAAGAAGAGTGTGGGTGACAGGACAGAACCCTGAGGAACACCACTGTTAATATATTTAGGAGAAAAACAGTGACCGTCTACCACAGCAGCAATAGAACGGTCAGAAAGGAAACTTGAGATGAAGTTACAGAGAGAAGGATAGAAGCCGTAGGAGAGTAGTTTGGAAATCAAAGCTTTGTGCCAGACTCTATCAAAAGCTTTTGATATGTCCAAGGCAACAGCAAAAGTTTCACCAAAATCTCTAAAAGAGGATGAACAAGACTCAGTAAGGAAAGCCAGAAGATCACCAGTAGAGCGGCCTTGACGGAACCCATACTGGCGATCAGATAGAAGGTTGTGAAGTGATAGATGTTTAAGAATCTTCCTGTTGAGGATAGATTCAAAACTTTAGATAGGCAGGAAATTAAAATAATAGGACGGTAGTTTGAGGGATTAGAACAGTCACCCTTTTTAGGAACAGGCTGAATGTAGGCAAACCTCCAGCAAGAAGGAAAGATAGATATTGACAGACAGACAGCTGAAACAGTTTGACTAGGCAAGGTGCAAGCACGGAGGCACAGTTTCGGAGAACAATAGGAGGGACCCCATCAGGTCCATAAGCCTTCCGAGGGTTTAGGCCAGCAAGGGCATGGAAAACATCATTGCGAAGAATTTTAATAGGTAGCATGAAGTAGTCAGAGGGTGGAGGAGAGGGAGGAACAAGCCCAGAATCGTCCAAGGTAGAGTTTTTAGCAAAGATTTGAGCGAAGAGCTCAGCTTTAGAAATAGATGTGATAGCAGTGGTGCCATCTGGTTGAAATAAAGAACGGAAAGAAGAAGAAGCAAAGTTATTTGGGATATTTTTGGCTAGATGCCAGAAGTCACGAGGGGAGTTAGATCTTGAAAAGTTTTGACACTCTGTTAATGAAGGAGTTTTTGGCTAGTTGGAGAGCAGACTTGGTATGGTTCCGGACAGAAACATAAAGTGCATGAGATTCTGGTGATGGAAGGCTTAAATACCTTTTGTGGGCCACCTCTCTATCATGTATAGCACGAGAACAAGCTGTGTTAAACCAAGGTTTGGAAGGTTTAGGTCGAGAAAAAGAGTGAGGAATGTATGCCTCCATGCCAGACACTATCACCTCTGTTAAGCGCTCAGCACACAAAGAGTAGCGTATTGTTTCCATGATTGACTTTGTTCCGTTACTTAACATCGATACATGCTACTGAAATTTTGTAACAGTTGGCTGCACTCGACGTTGTATCACCATCCCTTTACAAAATACGTACACGAATATTTATGGTAAGTTACGCACATACTCTTTCGCTTCACCAGCTGATCAAAGACATGCGTCATTGTCACCAACAGTACGAAATACACAATCATTAATTACCTATTATTGATGGTAAATTAACGTACAGAGTCTTTTCCCTCGCTACCTGATTAAAGATATGGGGTATTTATCACCACGATACGTAATGCTTAAAATGTAAAAAAATATATATGTATAATGAAATAGAAAATACTTGTAGTCACCACGAATATTTTAAATGATGAAAAATTTACTTTAGGTTCAAGATTGACAAAAATCTTGATTGCGCCAACTGTGTGAACGATGGTGCTGATAATGAGCCTTGCGTTGGTTGTATAATAAAATAAAAAAAAATAAATAAAATACTTCCAGTCCTCACGAATAGTTTAGATAATAAAATTAACTTAAGCACAAAGAACGATAGATTTGTGCGCCAATTGTGAACTATTGAACCGTAGTAGTGATATTTTATTTTGCTGCGGTAGTAAAGTAATACCAAACAGCAGCACCCCATCTGGCATTGATGGCTCACCTGAAAAGACAGTGATCCCTGACCTACAGTTTTTTTTTTTTTTTCGGTCCATATTGGATTTTTTGTCCTGACGAGAGAATTCCTTCATCTGTCATCTGCTCAGACCCTCGACCCTTCCCTGCAGCCACGCCGGGAAAGCCGAGGGCCGCTCTGTGGACCTTGGCGGGGACCTGGCCAGCTGACTCATCCACAAACTCTATCATATTGAAATTTTCTTATTCTCTCTCTCTCTCTCTCTCTCTCTCTCTCTCTCTCTCTCTCTCTCTCTCTCTCTCTCTCTCTCTCTCTCTCTCTCTCTCTCTCTCTCTCTCTCTCTCTCTCTCTCTCTCTCTCTCTCGATAGTATCAACCTCTCCACAACATTCACGGGTAAAATAGGAAAAGAAAACGACAAGCAGGGACAATCGGGCCGGAAGGAAAACTGTTACGTGGACTTTTTGGGGCAACTTTTTCCATTTGTGAAATGAGTAAATCAGACCAGCGTACAAAATGACATGGAGTGATTTTTTTACACACACACACACACACACACACACACACACACACACACACACACACACACACACACACACACACACACACACACACACACACACACACACACACACACACATGAATTGCATAGTTTCTCTGCATTAGTAATCTGCCTCCAGCTCAGCAGGGATATTGATCTCTATTGCGAAACGAATTTCACACAAGTTCTTTTCACTGTCGTAATCTGTCACGACTGCACCGGCCGCACGTGTCATGCTGATCTGCCGAAGTATGTCACGAAACGCATTGATGACCTTTGACACTACGTTGATAATGACGAAAATCATACGAATATAGTTTTATATACTATTGCCGCAAAGTTATATGCTATTTATTACACAGTGATGGAAGACACGAAAATATTAGAATAAGTGTTTCGAAACTTACACTATTATTTTCTTTGATTCGAGGGCATTACATTGCATCTGGTGGCTGTGCATATAGGTTCTTTTGTCTTTTTATGTGGCGTTAACGATGACGACCCTGATTCTAGTGGGAAGGGGAGGGGAGTGGGGAAGGGTGAGGAAGGATGAAAGGGCTTCGACAATCACCATCTCAGCGAAACTTCGATAAGCGAACGACCTGAGGGGACCACATATTTCTTCTTGCAGTGGGACCGTTTGGTCAAGCCGCGTATCTCATAAACTTGTGATAACTTGATTTATTGCTTCTAGCACCGGTTGTTCCCTTTCGCCCTATCAGCTAATTGCAGTTCTTCATTATTCGTTCCTTCATTCTCTTTTATATTGTCCTTTTATCACCTCCTTTACCTCTGACATTTAATTTTTATCATGTGTCCCGAGGCATGGGTCTGTTCCTTCCATACACTACCAACATTTCTTATTTTACCCTTTCCAGCCACTAATGTCTACTTTCCCACGTAACATCAGCTCCCGTCAGTCAAGTAATTTTAATTTAGAACACCCACTACTTCTACCCATCCCTGAATGTCACCCCCACACCGCGCTTGCTGCTCCTTTATCCACTCATCAATATGTATTATTTTCCTTCCGGGCAGTTCCTTCACCCTACACTCCACTTCAGCACGACCATTCTCTCTCATCTGCTGAGTCGGTACATTTTATACATCCATTCACCCCTTCCCCCACGCTACTTCAGTCCACAAACTATTTTACCTCCTCTCCGATACTCCCCCTGACACCCTTGCGTCCTTCTCTTCTCACGCCATCAGCCCCGCGTTCACTTCTCACAATTCGTATTCCCGTAAGGACTAGCATTTGTTATGTTACACACTGCTGGCTGTTGCAGTGACCTTCATACCTTTCCTTCTGCACTGCATGTTTTGTAGCAGTTCCCTTGACGCTTTTTCTCCTGCATCACGTGTTAAATGGTTTGCAATAGCATAGTAGAAGTGTCTGCAAGCCCTAATGGAGCTTGTAGAAAATGTGTTACGTTTTAAATGAAACAAAGAGCCATAGTATGCTATACGTTAGATGATTATTACTATCCTAGGTTTTGTTAGTTTTATTATTTTGTATGAGTTAAGAAGACTGTTAAAGAGTTACGTTAACTGATAAAAAAAAAAGGTTTACTTTTTGAGGACTGTTGGGTAAAGGAAAAATACTCTGAATGTGGTACAAGTCACACCTAATCACGGCACGTGACCAGGCAGACTGGACGCACACCAATAAGGAGAAATCACGTGAACACCCCTTAGGCTTTACTCTCTGTAAGCGGCTTTTCTCCAGAATCATCACGACCTTTTCAAAGTCGTTTGGAATAGAACATGCACCGACAGTGACATTGACAACGTGCAAGCCTCGCTCCTCTGGCCTCTTGTGCTTTGTAGATCCATCAGTGTGCAAGTTCTTAATTGCAGGAGCACTGATTGCCCGTCGCAATAAAGGACCGAGGGTCGTCTCTAGGGAACATACTTAATAATTAATGACGATTTAATTAAGCAATATCCGAAGACAAGGAGTATTAATGAGAAACTTGATGTTATAGTGATCCCTCTCACAAGGTTTCACTAGCAAGACCTGCTACCCTATTATGTTTTTTTTTCTGTGTGTGTGTGTGTGTGTGTGTGTGTGTGTGTGTGTGTGTGTGTGTGTGTGTGTGTGTGTGTGTGTGTGTGTGCGTGCGTGTGTGTGTGTGTGTGTGTTCATTCGTTGTGCTGGCTAGTAATTAATGTACTGTATACTAGATATGATTGGCTTCGCAGGCACGCACACACACACACACACACACACACACACACACACACACACACACACACACACACACACACACACACACACAGAGACGGTAGCGAGCCACATAATTAATAGCATCATTACCAGCCTGGGAAGAGGTGCAGGCGTTTCCAGTACATCTGTCGGTCTTCCTTAGGTCCAAATTGACAAGCGGGTCGGTTTGCCTTCGCTTCTTTTACCTTTCGTCCGCCTCTTCTCTACTTTGCTCTACTTTAAAGACGAAAGGGAATAGAAGGAGCAAGAGACTAGAACACTCCTGCTCCACTTTCTTCATGATAGCATACTTCACCAGGTTTTCTCTGCTGCGTGAGTATATTGCAGTGCTGTTTTTAATTTTATTTACGAAGCATTAGCCAGAGTTAGCTCCCTCTCTATCAGCATTACCACCACTAACACCATTATCATCGTAATGTTATTCTGCAGCCACAGCCAGGGTTATTGTTGCACAAATCAACAGATCAGCGAGAGAGAAAAAAAACGAAAAATCTTGTATTGTAGCCACAACCAGGATTATTATTACATTTATCAACGGATTAGTGAAAAAAAAATCTTATATTGCAGCCACAACCAAGATTATTACGTATTACAAAAATCAACAGATCAGCAAGAAGCAAAGAAAAAAGAAAGAAAAAAGATAGAAAATGATCATGGATAATGCTCAAGGAGAACGTATAAACGTAAACTCGTGAGGAAATAGGAGTGTTTTGGCTTACTGGGGGCTGTGCCTCACCACGGTGCCTCGGCCGCATCTTTGTTGTGTGTTGCTCAAGCCTCGTTTTGAAGAGCGTTTTAAGCCTTTAGAACTAGAGCGCACTTGTCTCTCCCTCGCCGTGGCCTTGACCCTCACGCACTGCAACGAATGTTAGGGAAGGAAGGAAAGAAGGAAGTGGAGAATTAATAGCGCACTTCCCAAGTATATATGGTTCATGTGACTGGATATTCGAAGCGTGAAATGTGAAGTTTATAATTATTATGTAAGGAAGTGAAGAACTAGCGAACTACTGCGAACTACTGTAAGTATGTGTGCTTCATGTGACCGGATATGCAAAGTTTGGAAAGCTAAATTTATGTCCGTTAAGTTTTGACGAAATTCTATGCCTTGTCAAAATTTTTACTCGTGGTTCTTGTATATTTTATATACGCTTTATTTCCTCTATTAATACGGGCAGATTTGTTCCTCTCTTCTATGTAATGTTTTGCTTTTATTTTGTATTACTATTTTATATTTTGCATCATCTTCCTTCATTCTTTAGTGTAGCATATTCTGTTTGTGTCATTTTTTTTTTTTGGGGGGGGCTTATATATTATATTATACTTTCTTTGTTTTGTAATAATTTTGTATCTTTCTTTATTAACTTTGGTTGAAATGCTTTTACCTCTAAAAGGCCAATTAGTATGTACTAATACTAGTGATGGATAAATGCTCCAAATGTTTCCTGCCACGAGGACCCGCGGCTTTTGTAATGTAGTTATTTTTTAAAATTATATTCAGGTCCTCTGCTGACAAAAAAAGTCTTCTTTTTCTTTTCTTTTCTTCTTCTTGTTCTTCTTCTTCTTATTATTATTATCCACCGTAATAATAATAATAATAATAATAATAATAATAATAATAATAATAATAATAGAAAATAATGATAAAAATAATTTCTATTATTATTACTACCGTCATTATCATCATCATCATCATCTTCACCATTTAAAGTTTGGAAGGGAAAGATGAGACGCTCTCTCTCTCTCTCTCTCTCTCTCTCTCTCTCTCTCTCTCTCTCTCTCTCTCTCTCTCTCTCTCTCTCTCTCTCTCTCTCTCTCTCTCTCTCTCTCTCTCTCCACCCTTTTCCTTTACAGCCAAGCAAAACATTCCCCTGAAAAGTGTTTCGTGCCGACCACAGCCAGTCGTCGCCCTTGGCTGGTCGTCGTGACGCGAGCATTACATGTGCGATCCGCAAGTCAAGTGCAAATGCGTGGTGATTAAATTTTTCCATGGCTCGAGAATACAATTAAGGGATAATGATATTCCTGCGCTCTGATACACGATTTCAGTATCATCATGGCGTGTGTAGCTCTTGCGCAGCAGAAAGAAAAATGCATGGTAATTGAATTCGATCGGATGATAGTAAGATTACTGGATGTGTGCTTCTGATAGGTGACTCAAAGGAATTTATTTCATATTATTGTTACGTTTATCATTTTTGTTTTATCCTCCTTGTTCGCAAAACTGACCAAGATAACTCGTTGCACCTTGTCAGCAGAACATTGCCCCTGACGCCACACCTGCCCCGCCACTTGGTCTGCTTCTTATGGTACCCAAATGCTAATTAATCAACCCCCACGTCTTTCCATACCACGCAAGAGAAAAGAGTGAAAGGTATAAAGAAAAAAAAAAAGAAAAAAGGCAGTAGCTAAAGAAAGTTAATCCTTCGTACCTGATTAAGTTTTTTAGAAAACTAAATAGAAATGTAAGGTTGTGTGTGTGTGTGTGTGTGTGTGTGTGTGTGTGTGTGTGTGTGTGTGTGTGTGTGTGTGTGTGTGTGTGTGTGTGTGTGTGTCGCAATCCGTGAATGCGTGCGTGTGTATTGGCTTCCTGTGGTGACTTTGGGTTGGTAATGCACGGTTTATGACTCAATATCATCAAATCCTCGCATGGCAGACTTCTTCATGGTTTTCATCCATTTTTAGTCTTTTTATCCGTCTTACAGTGTTTTATTACTTTCTGACGGCTTATCCACCTTGATGTGTGAGCTCGTCGCCTTGCATGGCATGTTGATCTGCAGGGACTCTTGTTCAGGCGGTGCTTCAAATGCCCAGATACTGCACATAGGTGGACATTAAAGGCTTATTCACTCCTTTTTTTTATCTCATTTTATGTGTATATTTTTATATTGATTTTGCACAGTCACCCCTGGACTTATCACACACACACACACACACACACACACACACACACACACACACACACACACACACACACACACACACACACACACACACACACACACACACACACACATTCTCTCTCTCTCTCTCTCTCTCTCTCTCTCTCTCTCTCTCTCTCTCTCTCTCTCTCTCTCTCTCTCTCTCTCTCTCTCTCTCTCTCTCTCTCTCTATCTCTATATATATATATATATATATATATATATATATATATATATATATATATATATATATATATATATATATATATATATATATATATATATATATATATATATATATATATATATATATATATACTGTATATGCCGACAAGACCTTCCTTTTCGAAATTTGAAAACTAGCTGCAAGTTTTTGAATGGCATTCTCCGAAGAGAAACCCGACTCAACAGAATATCTTGCCTTGCCGTCCACATCTTTGTCCTGCCTGCTTTTGTCCTCTAGTCTCAGTTTTCATTTCGTCCTTTGTAAGTATGGACGTGATAAATATTTGGTTTGAAATAGGTACCGGTTGTTGTTCATGTTATGATGATGATGATGATGATGATGATGATGATGATGATGATGATGATGATGATGATGGTGATGATAACAATAATAATAACAATAGTAATAATGGTAATAGTAATGATTTTAGTAAAAATTATAAAGTAATAATAATAATGATAATAATAATAATAATAATAATAATAATAATAATAATGATAATAATAATAATAATAATAATAATAATAATAATAATAATAATAATAATAATAATAATAATAATAGTGATGATAATGATAATAGTAATTATTATTATTACTATTATTATTATTATCATTATTATTATTATTATTATTATTATTTTTATTATTATTATTATTGCTACTACTACTACTACTACTACCACTGTGATCATCATTGCCATCATCGTTATCATGATTATTATAAATTAGTATGGACAATAGTAGTAGTAGTAGTAGTAGTAGTAGCAGTAATAGTAGTAGTAGTAGTAGCAGCAACAGTAGCAGCAGCAGGAGCGGTAGTGGTAATTGTAGTAGTAGTAGTAGTAGTAGTAGTAGTAGTAGTAGAATAACTAATGACGGCATAGTGTTTGCTACTGTTCCGTTCCCCGGTGTTTGCTCCCAGTCTCCACCTCGCAAGGGCAAAGAGAGCTGGGCACCACTTCCTGCTTTCCAGACTTCTCGAAAAGAATTTTTTTTTTTCGGGTTGTCTGTGACTTGGGTGGTGGGGTGGGGTGGAGGCAACTTGTTGTATCCTGGTTCGCCCACATCAGATTATTTGTTTTTGCTCTTCATTGTTTGGATCTTTATTTTCTTGAGTGTAAGTTCTGAATTTGTTACTTTTACTCTTTGTTTTTTGTTGTTATTTTTCAATTCTGTGTTCCTTGATTATATTCATACATAATAATTCTATATCGATTCCTTGAACGTCCTCTCAAATATAGCAGACGTTGCAGAAGGTTAATGAAAATCTTATTTCCAGCGGTGTTGTATCTATGACCTCATCACCTTGTCAACCTCTTTGTATGCGTAAAAGCTGCACACTCCACAAACCTCCCTTCCTTACAATGTTTCCTCCTCATATTTTCTCCTATTCTCTCTTTCCTCACTCATCTTTCCTTCCTTTTTCCCGTAAGCTGAGGTAGGCGTGCGTCAGCGTCGCCACTGCGGCTCTCCCTCCTGCGGTGCGACACAACAGAACCCTTAATTACGTTCCCGCCCCGCCGTGGCCTGCGTGGCGCTGCGATCGATGTTCCCCGAACACAAGACTGATTGGAACAGGATTCGGGTGGGAGTGGAACACAATGATACATGCCCACGTTTATCACTGTTGGTGAGGACTGTTCGGCGCGTGGGAATGGAAGATATATTGCTTATTGATCACAGCTTGCAGTAACCAAATTATGATATGATGTTTGGCAAGCACATTTAATTAAATGAAGGCTGCAAAGACCGTTTTTCATGTCTTAGATACATACTTACCGTAAGCTAAAGAGTTTCAAGAGTCTTAATGAGAAAGTACCAAACATGTCACAAAAGGAAATAGTTAATGCTTTGTGATAGATATGATAGCTTCCATACATCATCATCTAGACTGAAAAGTTTCCTGCTTCACAATAAAGTGTAGCATTCAAGTGTATCGATAACTTGCGGGATTACTTAGGACTAGTTTGTGTGGTTGATATTTCCAACTTAGCTGTTTTATCTTTTTTTTTTTTTTCCTTTTTTTGTGCCCCTGTTAATCATTAGCTGGAGAGTATTGATGTCAGTGGTTTTACATGGAAAGGAAATAGTGAAGAGTTGTGAATCAAAGATAGAAGGCAGATTGAAGCGCGTCTCCGATAAGTGAGTGCCCTTGTCATTACGTGATGTTGAGTTTCGCCACCCTCGCCTCGACAGCGCCACCACCTCCCCCCAGTATCACGACCATCATCCACACCCGCTCACCCACCCACCCAGTCCTTATCACCCATCCTCGCCCGACCCAACCTTCCAAACCCCATAAATTTCCCTTCCCTTGATCAGATGGCAGACAGACGGGAAGGCAATCTGACAACAAACACCAATATTTTTCGTCCATTAACGGAAACCTTATTGGCAGCGTAAATTTTAAAGATCACAAGTGTTTCTGCTGGATAAAGTTTGTGCTTCCTTTCTCCACTGCACAATGGTGATAAATAAACAAACAAATAAAAAAAGGAACATAGGAAATTGTATTCAGTAATTACATGAACAAAGTCTACGGGATTGTTATGTTATGTTATGTCATTTAACAATTTTTTTTTCGTGGTTGGTCGAGACAGAGAGAGAGAGAGAGAGAGAGAGAGAGAGAGAGAGAGAGAGAGAGAGAGAGAGAGAGAGAGAGAGAGAGAGAGAGAGAGAGAGTTGGTTTCGTAATGATGGACAATTGGAAAGTACTCTGTCAACGGACGATTTTCTAACAGAGAAAGCCACATCACATTCTTTTCGATGCCCCTTAGTAGGTTCTGGAATATCGCCGGTACAGATAGCGGCAGTTAGTGGCGTGATCAGCGTCTCCGTAACCTTCTTGACATCTACGAATATTCCTTGATCTTTGTGCATGCCTTATAAGTGTGCGTGACCAAGGAATACGGAGAAAAATGGGACACACAGGAGGAATGGTTAGTACAGTAAAGGTTATCAGTATTGTGTGATATGGGAAGTTTTGAGTCCTAACCTAAGTAAGCCCAACGTAACATTACCTGGTACTTATGTATAAAACGAATAGTCATCTTAGATCTTGAAGTCATTATGATGGATTACGGTGGATGATGTATATAACAGCAAGGAATGGTTACACACACACACACACACACACACACACACACACACACACACACACACACACACACACACACATACACACACACACTGATCCAGGTAAAAGCGTATATTCCCATGTACCCTTCCATTTAAGAGGCTGAGGAACATATGAAATCATATGTGCTATTTCTTATTTTATTTCTCTCTCTCTCTCTCTCTCTCTCTCTCTCTCTCCTCTCTCTCGTCTCTCTCTCTCCTCTCTCTCTCTCTCTCTCTCTCTCTCTCTCTCTCTCTCATCTCTCTCTCCTCTCATCTCTCTCTCTCTCTCTCTCTCTCGTCTTGTGCTATCGTCTTGTGCAGCGAGGCCGCGGGGAGAAGGGGAGGCATGCCGTTAGCAAGACCAGAAGAGCAGTTGGCATGAAAATAGCGGTAGAAGATAACAAGAGATGCAACATTGCAGCGAAAAGAAAGAGGCTGAAGACAGTCAGTTAGAGGAGAGGAGTTGACGAGACGAAAAGCTTTTGATTCCACTCTGTCTAGAAGAGTGGTATGAGTGGAACTCCTCTAGACATGTGAAGCATACTCCATACATGGACGGATAAGGCCCCTGTACAGAGTTAGCAGCTGAAAGGGTGAGAAAAACTGGCGGAGACATCTCAAAATGCCTAACTTCATAAAAGTTATTTTAGCTAGAGATGAGATGTGAAGTTTCCCAGTTAAGATTGGACTGAACGAGGATGTTCAGTGTAGAAGATGGGAACAGGTGAGTGTCATTGGAGAAGAATGGCTGTCTGGAAAGTTTGTGTCGAGTTGAAAGATGGAGAAATTGAGTTTTTGGGGCATTGGACAATACTAAGTTTTGCTCTGCCCCAATCAGAAATTTTAGAGAGATCAGAAGTCAGGCGTTCTGTGGCTTCCCTGTTTGAACAGTTTACTTCCCGAAGCGCTGGATGTATACAAAAAGACGTGGAAAAGTGCTGGGTGGTATCCTTAGCGTAGGAGTAGATAGGCCAAAAAGTTTGGTTTAGAAGATCATTGATGAATAATAGGAAGAAAGTGGATGACAGGCCAGAACCCTGAGGAACACCACTGTTAATAGATTTAGAAGAACAGTGACCGTCTATCACAGCAGCAATAGATCGGTCAGAAAAGAAACTTGTGATGAAGTTACTGAGAGAAGGATAGAAGCCGTAGGAGGGTAGTTTGGGAAATCAAAGCTTTGTGCCAGACTCTATCAAAAGCTTTTGATATGTCTAAGGCTACAGCAAAAGTTTCACCAAAATCTCTAAAAGAGGATGACCATGACTCAGTAAGGAAAGCCAGAAGATCATCAGTAGAGCGGCCTTGACGGATTCTTTACTGGCGATGAGATAGAAGGTTGTAAAATGATAGATGTTTAAGAATTTTTCTGTTGAGGATAGATTAAAAAAATTTAGATAGGCAGGAAATTAAAGCAATAGGCCAGCGAGGGATGGAAAACATCATTGCGAAGAATATTAATAGGTAGCATGAAGTAGTCAGAGGGGTGGAGAGGGAGGAACAAACCCTGAATCGTCCAAAGTAGAGAATTTAGCAAAGGTTTGAGCGCAGAGTTCAGCTTTAGAGATAGATATGATAGTAGTGATGCCATCTGGTTGAAATGAAGGAGGGAAAGAAGAAGAAGCAAAGTTGCTGGAGATATTTTTGGCAAGGGTACCAGAAATCACGAGGGGAGTTAGATCTTGAAAAGATTTTGATACTTTTTTTATTAATGAAGGAATTTTTTGGCTAGTTGGAGAACAGACTTGGCATGGTTCCGGGCAGAAATATAAAGCGCATTAGATTCTGGAAGGCTCAAGTACATTTTGTGGGCCACCTCTCCAAGGTTTGGAAGATTTAGGTTGAGAAAAAGAGTGAGGAATGTACGCCTTTATGCCAGACAGTATCACCTCTGTTATGCGCTCGGCACACAGAGACGGGTCTCTGACACTGAAGCAGTTAGTCATTCCAAGGAAAATCAGCAAAATACCTTCTCAGATCCCCCAACTAACAGAGGCAAAACGCCCGAGGCACCTCCACTTAGGGGGATCCTGAGGAGGAACTGGAGCGATAAGACAAGATTACAGATATGAGATTGTGATCGGAGCCCAACGGAGAAGAGAGTGTAACAGCATAAGCAGAAGGATTAGAGGTTATGAAAAAGTCAAGAACGTTTGGCGTATCTCCAGGACGGTCAGGAATACGAGTAGGGTGTTGCACCAATTGCTCTAGGTCGTGGAGGATAGTAAAGTTAAAGGCTAGTTCACCAGGATGGTCAGTGGAGGGAGAGGAAAGCCAAAGCTGGTGGTGAACACTGAAGTCTCCAAGAATGGAGATCTCCGCAAAAGGGAAGAGAGTCAGAATGTGCTCCACTTTGGAAGTTAAGTTGTCAAAGAATTTCTTATAGTCAGAGGAGTTTGGTGAGAGGTATACAGCACAGTTAAATTTAATTTGAGAGTGACTCTGTTGTCGTAGCCAGATGGTGGAAAACTCGGAAGATTCAAGAGCGTGGGCACGAGAGCAGGTTAAGTCGTTGTGCACATAAACGCAACATCCAGCTTTGGATTGAAAATGAGGATGGAAATAGTAGGAAGGAACATAAAAGGGGCTACAGTCAGTTGCCTCAGACACCTGGGTTTCAGTTGAGTAAAGAAAATGAGGTTTAGTAGAGGAGAGGTGCTGTTTAGCAGATTGAAAATTATATCTTAGACCGCGAATGTTGCAGAAGTTAATGAAGAAAAGTTTGAGGGGAGTGTGTCAAGACACTTAGGGTCGATACCAGAAGAGCAGTTCGACCTGGGAACATTTCTGGTCCCCTCCCTAGATGAGGACTCCGAGGCTGGTGTAAGAGTCGCCATGTTCATTTTTTATTTTGAGTGAAGGGTGTGCGTGTAATTAGGTGCTTGTAGTTTTATGTGAAGAGAGTTGTCTTTAGAGGGCAGGCTGTCACTGCCCCCTTGTGTTGTGAGACACAAAGGGAAACGTTTCAGTGAGGTCGCAGGTGGGTTTAATGATATGTACACAGCACACCCTGATCCAGTGCTTTAGGCTTCACTAGGAGTAATTATCGTTTCGGCAGGTTCCTAGTGCCTTCTCCTGAAAAGAGGAAAAGACAAACCGGGATATTACTTTCATTTAATTTCTCACTCGGCTTTTACATTCCTATTCATTAACTTTTTCACGAAAGCCAGAGAGAACATGAATAGATATGATTTTAGCGAGAGTGCTGTCTGGTTTTTTGTTTTGTTTTTTTTCCTCTTTATTTTTCATTTAATTTAACGTGTTCAGCCTTGCAGATCATCACAGGTGAATATATTTTTCATGTATAATTAATTTCTTCTCTGTTGCCGTTTTAATTTGTCAACATCAAAGACAGAGATCAAGGGGTTCGGAATAAATTTAGGAAAAAAAAGTTGAATACATATTCTATTCGTACTCTAAAAATAAGAGGTAAACATAGGAGTTATAAACCTTTGAAGCCAATTTAGCTCCCAAGGTGTATTAAAATTCCACTCCTGAAAAGAGCCGAAGTACTTCATCAGGATGGTAAGGCCAGGTTGATTGACCGAAAATACTTACTAGTCAAGAAAGGGACAAGATGGAGATGCTGGTTTATTTCTGCTTTTCTACCTCAGCCAAATAGTTAGTGATGTAAGGAGTTCAGCCTTAGCTTCTTTACTTACCTTACCTGGATGTACAATACTTATTTAAACACAGATCATATATCATATACTTACGGGATTTTGATGTATACTTGATGTCCGTCGTATATCAATTTCATGACAAGAAAGCGATTTTCCTTAATTCATCTTTTATGTTTGCTCAGGAAACATGGAGAAAGAGAGGCTGAGGGGACGTGGTGTTGAATATGTCTGAAGATGAACTGGGGAATGTGGAGTACGTGGTAGTGGCTGTCGTTGGCTGAGGCCTAGACACCCATAGGTCCACCAAAATGCGTCCTCTTCAAAGCTAAGACCCGGAAAATTGAAACTAATGAATATGTGAAGGAGAGCCGTGCGGTAAGCTACTCTTCTGCTGCTGATTGATCTAGCGAAATGGTGGGAGGGGAGGACGGCAAGGGTAAAGGGGAAAAGATAGCAGGAAGGAAGTTTCATGATTAAAATGTCCCTAGCAGGTATTAAGACTTTGTTGAGATGAGGTGTTGAAGTCTCCCTGCAGATTAATCTTATATCCTCCTCCACGATCCCTGCCTGAAAGTTGATAAGATTTTGTAAGATCTTTCGTAAATGAGAGAGAGATTATTAGCAAGCCTGATTACGTACTGCGAGAAGCTTTGTGAGGAATAACTTTGAGGAAGGGAACCGCTGCTGGCACACGCGCTGACGAGGGAAGGGAACGAGCTTGTCGCAAGTGAGAGAAATAGGAGGTGACTGAGATAAGGAAAATATGAATCTAGGAAAGGTCAGATCCAAAATCAATATAGACCACTTAGATACGATACAGTCCACTGATGTGTGTGTGTGTGTGTGTTGCAATCATGATGGAGGAAGGAATGTAGGTCTGTCGGAGGTAATGAGAAACGAAAGGAGGAATGACCTTGCTTAGAGAAGGGTAATAAGCAATGGAGAGAGAGAGAGAGAGAGAGAGAGAGAGAGAGAGAGAGAGAGAGAGAGAGAGAGAGAGAGAGAGAGAGAGACTCAGCTAGTATGTGTATCAGTCTGTGAGGGA
>NC_087178.1:16172250-16212250 GCF_035594125.1 Scylla paramamosain
AGAGAGAGAGAAAGAAAGAAAGAAAGAAAGAAAGAAAGAAAGAAAGAAAGAAAGAAAGAAAGAAAGAAAGAAAGAAAGAAAGAAAGAAAGAAAGAAAGAAAGAGAGAGAGAGAGAGAGAGAGAGAGAGAGAGAGAGAGAGAGAGAGAGAGAGAGAGAGAGAGCGTTTAAAATTTATACGAGTCACTAAGCGTGGAATCATTAAAGATCGCTGTTAACATTATCATTCATTATGAAAAGATAACATTATCAAGTTTTGGCATAATTTTTTCATGGCTATGTATATTAGGCTAATGTAATTTGCATGCCCGAAACAATGAGTTCGCAAAATATTTATTCATTATGCTGGCAGATTCAGCGGCAGTGTATCCCACAGAATCGAGAAAAAAGGAAAAAGAAAAAATCACAAAACTAGAGGGTGTGCACCAGATAACACTGCAAAATGTCTACCTACCTATTTATCTGTTTGTCTGTATGTCTGTCTATCTATCTATCTATCTATCTATCTATCAAGAAAAAAAAAATTCGTGGGGAGATGTACAATATTCTTTTTCTTCGCTTCATACATTTTTATACTTTTTTTGCATGTGAGTATTATTGTTTTTACAGATTTTTAGAAATGGAAATAGAAATGTCGCTCACCCTGTAATATAATGCAATTGTTCCATACATGGCCTTGTTGAATATTAAAGTTTAATGTTTCCCCCTTGGTGTTGCTTTTACTTTTTCTGTATTTCAATTTACTCTGTCATAGAACAGAAAAGAAGAAAAAAGCTGCCAACTAATGAAATTCCTGGTAACTTTGGGAACTCGTTTACTAATTAGATCTGTCGAGAGAGGTTGGTGTCAACATTTAGTTAAAAAATAGAAGTAGAAAAGCTGAGAAACCTCTTGTGAGATGATAATTTTTGGCTTGTCATAATTAAATAACTGTTTCCCTGAGGACTGAATGGCTGACCGCAACAACTTGACTATTCCAGCGAGCACAAAAAGGATAGCTACAGATTTTTAACCTATTGAGTACTGTAGCATTTTCCTTGGGTTTAATTAAGTTGTCTATACAAAGTTTGGAGTATACTTTCCAAAAATACAACACGACAACAAAAGAAGTGATGGAGTAATTAAAATCTGTAAATAGCTGGAGCATTATTTATGTACAGAAAAAATCCAATAGAGTGATGCAATACGTAGGAATCATTGTGTCATGAGCAGCTGAAGAGTTAAAATTGAATCAAGAAAAAGTCTGTCATAAAGAAATAAAAATAATAAAAAATAACGGATGGTAAAATCAGTGAAGTCTACGTGAAATGCTTCGTAGTCAGATAAAAAAAAAAATAAATAAATAAATAAAAATACCTAGTTAGACAGGCAGAGAGATAGATCAGTAGGCAAATAGATAGTCAGATGGAAATAGACAAATTGATAGATTGCTGGGAAGAATGTTTTTGTTTATGTACCGTAGATTTTTTTCCCTTTTTTTTTTCTCTTCCATCGTTTCTTTTCTTTTATTCGCTTTTCGTTTGTATAATTATTCTTTCCTCTAAGTTTTCATTTGTATATTCTTTTTATCTTTTACCCTACTTTGTTCGCATCCTCTTCACCATCGCTATTCTCCTCCTCCTTCTCCTTAATTTTTCAGTTGAATATATTAAATGTACTGAACAATAATGAGATTTTTTTTTTGTTAAATTCCCCTGTTTCAATTCAAATATAACATTTATGTAAAGAAAATACTGTAATCACTGACGTACAAACAAACAAAGAATGCTACGCACATACATACGCACATATATGAGTACATACATACATACATACATACCAGCACACCAGTAGTATTCACAAGTCATAGTTTTCCTGGTAAGCGTGTCTCCCCTTGGAAATAGAAAGGAAATTGACAGAGATGAAATTTCCGTTTCCTTGTGCACCTGGCATCGCCCTTCGCCCTCACACAAACACACACACACACACACACACACACACACACACACACACACACACACACACACACACACACACACACACACACACACACACACGTTCATACATAATGGATCATACTTGATGCACACCAATGATGCCTAACCAAAAATTTTTAGGTAAATAGATAAATACATATAAAAAGAAAGGCAAATGATCAAGTTTCGGGAGGATCGTTCATACTTTTTTGTAGTTAACTAAAATCTCTTGATAGTTTTTCTGGGTGTGCATTGAGCAGCGTGTCTTCTCATGAAATATATTTTGCTCCCCCCCCCACTGTTAAAAGACAACCAAGCGTTTTAAAATGTTCTTGTTCTGACTGACGTGTTTCCATATTACAAGTATACGAGTAGCTTCCGGTGACTGTCTTTCTTTGTACATGCTGGCTGAGGCTTTGTTGAGTTACTGTCATAAATAAAAGTACGTCATAACTTTTTGCCATGTATGGGTGTGCAAACTTTCCTCCTCGTTAGTTTTTCATCCACATCATGCTTCCGCTCATATTTTGCACGCGGAACACTACAACAGCAAAGTGCCTACACGCTCCTACGCAGACAGAATAAACGTAAACCGCTACTTTTCTTTATCCTGCTTAAGTTCAATTTTATTTATTTATTTATTTATCTTCTTCAGTATCTTGGTCTTCTTTTCATGCCTGCGTGGGGAGGTTTCTTCTACTTTACTGTCCTGTCTTTTCCAGTAGTATTTTTCCAGTAGTATTATTTTTTCTGTAAAGTTTTTAAGAGGCTGAAAGACAATAAATGGGATATGAATTTTTTTTCCTTAGTAGTTATAATAGATAGTGGCGCTGCAGTGTCATTAGAACTTGTGGATTGTGAGTCAACGTCAGTAATTATTTCGTGTTACTGACAAGATTATGATATTTTGCTTTTCTTTGAGGAAGCGCGTTCAGTCTTCACACACACACACACACACACACACACACACACACACACACACACCCTTACGTCCTCTGGTGTTCTCGTTAGCAACATGCGGTGCACAGCAATTTGAGAAACAAAAGAAGAAAAAGAGACCGAAAAAAAGAAGAGAAAGCCTCTGTAATTAAACTGAGTGACAATGAGGAGGAGGAGGAGGAAGAGGAAGAAGAAAAGGAGGACAAGGAGGAGGAGAAGGAGGAGAAGGGACGAGAAGGAGGAGGAGGAGGAGGAGGAGGAAAGAAGCCTTGGGAGAATACGCAGACAAGCCCACTTCCTAGAGACACAGGCTAATCACAAGGAAAAGAATGAAGGAGTTTAATGAAAGACTGACGGGTCTTTGATGCGGGGGTGAAGGAGTTAGGAGGAGTAGGAGTAGGGGGAGCAGGAGGAGTGGAAGGAGGGCGAGAGCGGTAAGGAACAGCAGAAGGGATAGGGAAAGAAATTATACAACAGAGAGAAGGGAAACTCCTGTAATTAGACCCACATTGAATAAAAATATTGATGGGAGGATAAAAAAAAAGAATGGCTCGCGGATAACGTGCTAATTGCAAGCCTCAGAGAAAATAATGAATCTAATAGCTGTATTTTTTTTTTCCCCCTTTACGTAGATTCTAAGGCCTATAAAAGTAAAGGATGTCAGTAAAGGATGACAGTAAAGGATGACAGTAAAGAATGACAGTAAAAGATGACAGTAGAGGTTGACAGTAAGGATGACTGTAAGAGGTTGACAGTAAAGAATGACAGTAAAAGATGACAGTAGAGGTTGACAGTAAGGATGACTGTAAGAGGTTGACAGTAAAGGGTGACAATAAAGGATGACAGTAAGGAATGCTGACACAGACACGAGGGTGACAGGGAAACTAATACCGCGAGGCGACCTCAGACATTCACTGCTAGACAAAATTTTCCACAAAACCACATGCAATTAAGACTTTTTTTTCTGGTACAGTCTGTTGCATAGTTCTGTTGTGTAAAAAAGGCAAAAATAATCTCTCTTTCTTCTTTTTCTGTCTTTTCGTTTTCGTTGTCATGAATGTATACTTTTTCTTAGTCTTTTAAATAGTTTTGTGTGTGGAAAAGACATATCATCCTTTTTTTCTCCTCTTCATTGTCTCTATGCAAATTATTATTAATTCTTTTGCACTGCCATGAATGTATATTTTTTTTACAGTCTCTCAAATAGTTATCTATGTAGAAAATATATAAGTAATCTCTTTTCTTTTCTGTCTCTCCAAACAAGTTAATTATTTTCTAGAATCTTGAACGTTAAGAGAAGAGATAACCATAGGAACAAAAAGGGCAACTGAAAGGCTGACCTTGGAATAGACTCAGTAGACAGGTTATTAGTGCTAAATCATTAGGGGGCTTTACAAGAAAATTAGACAGGTGTATTAATGAGGATGACAGGTGGATATAGGTAGGTACGTTTCATATAGAGACTGTCAAGTGTAGGCCTGATGGCTTTTTGCAGCTTCCTTATTTTCTTTTGTTATGTTGGACCAAGTGATGATTCCACGTTTATTAACACGTAAAATTCCTCTTTTATTTTTTTCTTCCTTCTATTGCTACTCCTTCCATGTCTCTCACTATTTTTTGTCCTCCTTCCCTTTATATGAAGCTAATCTCTGGAACCTATTGCTCCTTTTTTTTTTTATTACCCTTTTTGTCTGGCTGCTCGAAGCGTGTTTATCTTTTCTTGTTTGTTGGGTAGTTTTTGCCTCACTCACCCCTCGCTCTCTTTCGTTCACCTCACTTTTTTCTGTTTGATTTTTCTGTTTTTTTTTCTGTGTCTGAATTTGTCGTCTGTCTGTCTGTCTGTCTGTCTGTCTGTCTGTCTTTCTGCCTGCCTGCCTGTCTGTCTGTCTTTCTGCCTGCCTGCCTGTCTGTCTGTCTGTCTGCCTGTCTGCCTGTCTGCCTGCCTCTCTGCCTGTCTGTCTGCCTCTCTCTCTCTCTCTCTCTCTCTCTCTCTCTCTCTCTCTCTCTCTCTCTCTCTCTCTCTCTCTCTCTCTCTCTCTCTCTCTTGGAGGAGGAAGGAAAAGAAAACGAAAGGAAACAAAAGATGTGGAAAATAAATAAGTAAAAGTTAAGCAGAGAGAGAGAGAGAGAGAGAGAGAGAGAGAGAGAGAGAGAGAGAGAGAGAGAGAGAGAGAGAGAACGCCTGAGGACCACTAAAGTGACTCTCCACCTTCATAAGCTTGTTAGTTTAAGGCTTTTTTGTTGAAGGTTGGGAGAGAGTTTAAACTTTTCTCAAAATTTTATGTGAAAAATTCTGAATTTTTAATGTTGAATTCGGTTTACTTTATTTTTTTTTTGTAACAAATGTCTTTCATGAACTGAGGATGAGGAAGAGAGGAGAGGAAAACGAGGAAGACAAAGAGGAGGAGGAAAAGGACGTGGAAGATCAGGAGGAGGAGGAGGAGGAGGAGGAGGAGGAGGAAAAAAAGGAGGAGGAGGAGAACGGAGATAAGAGGAGGTGAAGATACTAAAGATGAAGATGAAGAAGAAAAAGAAAGCAAAGAAAGAAGAAAAGAAGATAAGAAAAGAAAAAGAAAAATGATGATAATGATGATAATGATGACAAGGAAGTGAACGAGAAGTAAAAGCACCAAGAGGAGGAGGAAGAGGAGGAGGAAGAGGAGGAGGAGGAGGAGGTGATGCTGATGATAATTGTGAGAAGGAGGAAGAGGATGAAGGGGTAAGATAATTGTGAGAAGGAGGAAGAGGATGAGGAGGAGGAGGTAACGAAGAAAGTAGCAGAGGAAGACGACTAGAAAAAAAAAAGATAAGGTCAAGAAAACATGGCAGCTCATGTACAGTATCTACAGTATCTTGGCAGAGAAATTTTCGGCGCCCCGAGTGAGGAAGAGTGAGGAATGACATGAGCTGGCCCTTGCATCACTCAGCCTCCCGCTCCCCCTCCCTTGATACTGCACAGAGTGAAGCTGACATGTGCAGAATCCGCCAGAACCCTCATCGTGGCATTTATCGATCAGGAAAGCTTCTTATTACGGAATTGCGTCTACTTGCAGTGCGAATGAGAGAGAGAGAGAGAGAGAGAGAGAGAGAGAGAGAGAGAGAGAGAGAGAGAGAGAGAGAGAGAGAGAGAGAGAGAAAGGGGGGTGGGCAATTCTCTTTGAAACTCAGTAAACAGGGGGCAACCTATGCTTTATTCACGCTCTCTTACACACACACACACACACACACACACACACACACACACACACACACACACACACACAATGAACTCATGCACGCACGCAAACACACATGCGCATCACTTTTTTTTTATTTTTTCATCCCTTTCTGTATGTTTACACGCACATCCCTCGTTCTTTAGTTTACATCCATTTTTCGTTCTCTTTCTGTCACTCCCTTGCAATAATTTTGTCTTTCCCCTCTCCTTTTCCTTCGCTTTCTCTTCCTCCTCCTCCTCTTCTTCCTCCTTTCCTTGTCATACCTTAATATCCAGAATCCAGGTGTGTTCTCTCTGGGGGTTACCTGTCTTTCTGTGTTACTGCTCGATGTGTCATTGTACCAATCTAGTCCTTTGAGTGTTGGTGGGGAGTGTGAGAAGGTATGTTGGTGTGTACATTTGTGATCAACCGTGTGCCTATTTTTTTTTTTTTTTCTCTCAGCATTAATTCAGACTTTCATTCGAGAATTTGTGTAAAGTAATATTGTAATGTTAATATGTGACATGTATAGGGAAAAATATTCGTATGTTGCTTGTATTTTTGTTTTCTTTTCTCTCATTTTGCTGTTTCTTTCCTCTTCTCTTCTTTCGTTCCCCTCCTGCAGTTGTAATCCTCCTCGCTTATTCATGTCTTTGCTGTAAAGTTATTTTCCTTCTCGGCAGTCAGGCAGTTTGGTCGCAACATTTCTCAGTCTCTTTCTTCCTCATTTATGTTTATTCTAGGTATTTCTTCATGTTATGTTTTCTTATTATCGTCTTTTCTGATCTTTCACATCCACTAGTTGTGTACCACTTTATTGCTTTACTTGGGGCTGTGGAATTTCACTCATTTTGCTCCCTGCATTTTTTATGTTTCTCTCTCTCTCTCTCTCTCTCTCTCTCTCTCTCTCTCTCTCTCTCTCTCTCTCTCTCTCTCTCTCTCTCTCTCTCTCTCTCTCTCTCTTGCCATAAACGATTTTTTTTTATTTCATATTTAATACTTTCATAATAGTTCAATTTTTATATACATCATTTATTTATGATCTGTGTTTTACTTGTGTCTTTTTCGTAAGATGGAAAGCTACTTAGTGTGCAAACGTTTCAACTTACACTAAAGAAAGACTTGTTGAGGAATTCTGATGTTGAATGTTTACTCGGTGTTATTCGTCTCTTATGAATAAAAAAATATCAGTATTTGTAACTCGCGCACAAAAAAAAAAAAAATCTTTTTGTGTTCTTTATACTGGTAGGAAGTGACGCAAATAGCAGAAAGAAGAGCACGGTGGTGGAAGTTTGCTCTCATATTTCAGCGAAAAGATACGAGTTATTTACTGCTCTTTACGTTCACTGGTTTTTTTCCCCCCACGTTATTTAAGGCGACGGAACTAAGGACTTCCGAATGTTTTTAAAGATCAAGGAATCCACAGAACATGAACTGAGGAGCGACTGTGCAATCCTTACTTAGTATACAATGAACTTAGACTTTAATCATGCCCTTTAACTCCTTCGCTGCGATATGGGACAACTCACAACACTAAAGACAAGGCATAGAATCTTTTACATAATTTACAAGACAGAGAAGGGAATGGAAACAGTAGATTATTCAATGTTTAGCCAGTGTGATGTTCAGAGGTGGCTTTAGAACAATGAAAAAAAAAAAATGCCTCAGTTGTTTGTCATTAGGGAAACACGTCCAATAGCAGTGAAAGGGTTTAAAAGCATCACATTGAACATTAGACGTCACGTGAGGAACGATTACTAAATGTCCATTAGTTTGCTTACTTGATGCTACGAAACTCTCAGGTATTCATTCTCAGGTATTTTTGAGCGTTTCCCGCAGCGAGTCAGGAGAAATTTCATGAGTGCGCATCTGGAGGCTGGCTTACCTGCGCACATCAGGTCCTGAATACTTCACGGCTTAATCCCGGCGAGAATGACGGAATGATGCTGAATTAGTAAAGACCGGGCCGGCCACTCCTCATGCCGCGACGCGGAGAGACAGACAAACAGAGAGAGAGAGAGAGAGAGAGAGAGAGAGAGAGAGAGAGAGAGAGAGAGAGAGAGAGAGAGAGAGAGAGAGAGAAAATGTAGCGATATGCAGATACTCGTAGTTTATACATAGTAACCCACATTCTCTCTCTCTCTCTCTCTCTCTCTCTCTCTCTCTCAATTCTCACAGGAAAAAGCCCCACACGTGTCTCTCTCATACATAACATTAATAAGCCTCAGTAATAGAGTATTCCAGGTCACTCTCGCTTCTGAAAGACGGAGAAGGAAAATCATGAGATTCCCTTGACATTTGTGAGCATCTCCTCGGCAGTCCCGTCAAAGCAAGAAGTGTGGAGAAGTATGGCTGCTGCTGAGTAGATGCTATTTCACCATTCCTTGAAGTGGCGACATCACAGGAACGAGAGAGAGAGAGAGAGAGAGAGAGAGAGAGAGAGAGAGAGAGAGAGAGAGAGAGAGAGAGAAAAGGAACTCGCAAAAAAATATATCTGTACTTCAAGACCTCCCTGATGCTCTCCTTCTGAAGTCCTGCCGTGTGCCTCGTCCCGCCCAATATCCAGTAAGCCTAGTCCAAATCTCTCTGATGAAACTCCCTGAGGAAACCACTTTAATTTCCCACCATCATTTCATTAATATCCACCTGACCGTCTTTCTCCATTTTCTCCGTTAGGGTCTTCAGTGTGGCCTCAATGTGGTCGCCTCTCCTGCCCTTCACTCGGTCAGCATCTCACTCATTTGTCTTTAAGCTGTAGTTGTAGTTCGTTTTTTTTCTCTCTCTCTCTCTCTCTCTCTCTCTCTCTCTCTCTCTCTCTCTCTCTCTCTCTCTCTCTCTCTCTCTCTCTCTCTCTCTCGGGCAATCCTCCATCGATCCATTTCCTCATTCCATTGTTGCTCTTCATTTCTTACATCCGGGTTCAATTTTATTTTTCTTCCATGTTCTCTTATGGCGCTTAATTAATTTTTGCTCCTCCTTTCCAATTTTTTTTTTTTTTTTGTATGACTTTTATGTTAAATCTTCATTCACCATATGACTGGATGTGGTGTTTTCTCGTCTCACTTGCTTTACTTTATTTGCCTCAAGGTAGATTTTTTTTAAGATTTTCCTTTTTTTTTCATTCGTTTTCTTTTTTTTTTTTTTTCCTATTTATGGTTTTCAAGCAACGAAGCTGTCTCGTTTTCTTTCTCCTCTTCTTTTTGCTTCCTCCTCCTCCTTCTTCCTACCTTGAGTCTAATTGAGTGGGAAGGTGTGGGTTGAGGGAGGAGCGTCATTATTGTAAACTCCAGGGGAAGGGTGTTGTTGGGTTTCTTCATCCGCTCTCCAGCAACCAGCCAACACCGACCGGCTGCCCCATTCTGCCCCTTAGTAATTTTTTTCCCCGTCATCGCGGTCTTTCTCCCCTCCATCTCGTAAATTTAATGTTTATCTCATCGCTTCTGGAAATCTTTTAACCTGTGCATCGTGTTGGTTGTTTTGAAAATTGCTCGTGTTTTTTTCACTCTCTTTTTCATTGTATTTTTGTTCAGTTTGTTAGAACAGGTGTGTCTGTTTTTTTTGTTTTTGTTTTTTTCATTTTTTTAATTACTCGATGTGTCAGTTTTTCTCTTCCTCAGGCCGTTTATGTATCTCTCTCTCTCTCTCTCTCTCTCTCTCTCTCTCTCTCTCTCTCTCTCTCTCTCTCTCTCTCTCTCTCTCTCTCTCTCTCTCTCTCTCTCTCTCTCTCTCTCTCTCTCACACACACACACACACACACACACACACACACACACACACACACACACACACACACACACACACACACACACACACACACACACACACACACACACACACACACACACACACACACACACACACACACACACACACACACACACACACACACACACACACCTTTCTCCCCTCCTCTATATTTTCTTGCTATCTATTGATTCACCCATACATCATTGTGTTTTTTTTTCCCGCTCGCTCCCAAACCTCCCTTGTCTTCCATCACCATCCCTTGCTATCCTTCCTCTCCAGTGGCAGCAATATTTCCTCCACCTAGCAGTTTCCTTCAGTCAGTAGCCGCTTCTCTAACTAGTTTCACACGCTTAAGGCCCCTGAAAATGTCACGCTTTAAATTTACGATAGCGGAGAAAAATTACATCTCCATTCTTGCTTCCCTTCTGTCTGTCCATTAGTGTGTTCAAAGAAGATGCTTCCGACTCTGAATGGATGAATGGCGGTGCAGAGTCCAGGGAGGAAAAAGATAGATTGACCATGGAGGCAAGAGACGGATGAAGTGTACGAGGAGAAACAGTAAGAGTGAAAGGGAAGGACGATTGGATAGAAAGGGAAAGAAAGCAAAAAAAAAAAAAATGCAAAGACAACTCGCAAAAGAAAGTAATACCTTATGTGTAAATTGAAGAAGGAAAGATTGAAGGGAAGGGGAAGAAAGGATGAATTAATTAAAAGGGAAGGAGATAAAAGAAGATACACGGATATACGAGTATGTATACAGCCGTACTGAAAAAAAAAAAAGGTTGAGAGGGAGAGAGAGAAAGGAAGAAAGGAAGGGAGGGAAGGAAGGAGGAATGGATGGTTGGAGTACAGGAATATTGATGAATGTAATGGAAAAAAAATCAAGAAGAAGGAAGTGAAGGAAGGGAGGGAAACAAGAGGAATGGGAAGGAAAAACTGATAAATGCGGAAGAGAAATAATAGTAATAGTAGTAGGTCAGAGGGAAAAAGGAAGGTGGAAAAAGAAAAAATAGCGTCACTGTTTTTTTTATATACTCTTTTAATGAGTCTCCTGTAATTGGTACTCGTGGTATTACTTACACACACACACACAGAGAGAGAGAGAGAGAGAGAGAGAGAGAGAGAGAGAGAGAGAGAGAGAGAGAGAGAGAGAGAGAGAGAGAGAGAGTCTACATTAGTCACTTGATTAAATGATTAGATTTTATTCATTCAGGCTGGCTTGTTTAGCGGTGCGGTTTAATATTCCTTTTATGAAGCAGCTGTGGTGTAGTGGCGCAGTGGATTGACGCGGCCTGTCCTGCATAATTTGTGTAATTGGAACCTAAATGAAGTCGCGTAACATTTTTTTTTTTTTTACGTTTTTAGGTGGAGTAGTACATTGCTGGAAGTGTGTGTGTGTGTGTGTGTGTGTGTGTGTGTGTGTGTGTGTGTTGTGATTCTGTGTGTGTATTTATTATTATGATTATTATTTATTTATTTGTTTATTTATCTATTTATCTATTTTGTTTGATTTTATTTTACTTATTTATATATTTATTTATCCAGTTATTCTATTTGTTTACTTTTTTGTTGTGTGTGTGTGTGTGTGTGTGTGTGTGTGTGTGTGTGTGTGTGTGTGTGTGTGTGTGTGTGTGTGTGTGTGTGTGTGTAAATAATAATAATAATAATAATAATAATAATAATAATAATAAACGGTTTATTATTTAGGCAGTTAACAAACTGAAAATGTACATAGGGGTGGGGAAATACTTAACATTAATCCTAAAGGTAAGTCTAATCTAGAATGGACTATTGATTGATGGCTTGCACCAAGGTGGGAATCGCACTGAGTCTATACCGGTCCGTGCGCGGCGCCTTTAGGGGCGTTATCTTGTTGTGGTGTCTGGTGGCCCGGGTCGGGCGAGGCGCGTCAGGCGGCAGCATGTTTCTGAGACGTGGATGATGCAGTAGTCCCCTTCCAAACTTCTCCAGAGCCTCTCGGTGCCTGGTGGATAGTCTGGACAGACTCAGAGAGTTCAGGGCTTCTTCGTAGGTGGTGTATGCAGGGCCAAGGATGACCCTGCACGCCCTTTTCTGCACACTTTCTAATTGTAGCTGTTGAGTGTGTGTGAGGGAGGAGGACCACGCTGGGGAGGCGTACATGAGTTTGGGGAGGATGAAGGTAAGGTACACCCCCCTTAACTCATTTGTCGGCGTCCCCAGCGACCTGAGTCTGCGCAGCATGTACAGCATGTAGGTAGCTGATCTTATGGTGCTGGCGACATGCTGCTTCCAGGTCAGCTGGTCGTCCACCATGACTCCGAGGAGCTTGGCACATCGGACCACCTGGAGGGGGTGAGGGCCCACTGAGAGCTGGGGAGGGGGCACTGGTACAGAGGAGGTACAGAAATGCATCACCACAGTTTTGCTGTGGTTGATGGTCATCCTGCTCTCCTCCGTCCACGTCTGCAGTCGCTCCAAAATTGCTTGCAGTGGCGAGTAGTCCGGGTTCTTGGTGGAAACTGGGACGCCCACGGTGCAGTCGTCCACATACTTCCAGCGATGGGGGGTGTCAGTGAGGGCGTCGTTAATGAGGAAGAGGAAGCATAGAGGACCCATCTTGGTCCCCTGGGGAACCCCACATGTCAGCTGTTGGAAATTAGAGACAGAGCCCTGATAGCGAACGGCCTGACGCCTTCCTGTGAGGAAGTCGACTAGCCACGCTATCAGGTTAGGAGGGAGACCCAGACTTACTGCCTTGCTGATGACAACAGTGTGATCAACAAGATCAAAAGCCTTTTTAAAGTCCACAAAAGCAACAGCTAGAGAGGTGTTACGCTTGTCCAGGTGGCTGTGGATGAATTCAAGGAAGCTGGTCAGGTAATGGGAGGTGGAGGTGGCTTTAATATTTCCAGACTGTCTGATATCCACGGTATTACAAATTTTGGTGTAGGCCCAGTCATATACAAAATCTTCACAAATAAGGCTAGTATGGAGCATAGCGGTGTTGCTAGCTCTACAGCAAATTCCTTGTAGATTTTTATAGGGAGGTCAGTGGGTGTGGTGGATCTTGGTTTGAATTTAAGTATTCTCTTAAAAACATCCATCGCCTGGACACAGGGGGGATGAGAGGGAGCCGGAAGATAGGCAGGAAGCGGAGTGGTGTGGAGGGGAGGAAAGGTTTGACAGATAGCAGCAAAGTGATCGTTCATCTCCTGAGCCGCGAGATTAGCAGGAAGGTGTGAGGTGCAAGGAAGAGATGAAGTGTGCTTTTGTAGGCCACACAAAGCTTTGATCTTAGCGTACCACTGTCTGTTGTTGGTCAGCTTGAGGTGGTGTATCTTGTCTGGGTAATAGTTTGCCTTTGCAGCCTTAATCTCCCTGATCACTCTGTTTCTTAGTTTCCTGTATAGGACCGGGCAGGAGTGGAACGCCCAGGTCCGCTGACGCATGAGTCTCTTAATGCGGGGCGTCATCCAGGGGGCATCAGACGGGTGCGTTGTGACGCTCTTGGCTGGGAAGCAGCGGTGGAAGGCTTCTGTGGTGGTGGCGACGTAATTTTGCCATTTTAAGTGGACGTCCTCCACATCCAGCACCTCGGTCCACGGGTGTTGTGTCACCCACTGCCCAAACTCCCTCATGGCTGAGTCAGGCATGGGGTGGTGGGTCCTGGTGACAGCTGGCCGGGGGGTCGAGGTGGTGGGTGTGGGTGTCCACAGTATGGAGAGGTGGGTGCTCCGTCCCATGGGAGGCTGCGGCTTGGGGTGTGTGTGTGTGTGTGTGTGTGTGTGTGTGTGTGTGTGTGTGTGTGTGTGTGTGTGTGTGTGAGTGTGTCTCGTCCTCTGGCAGGGAAGGCAACACTGTCAGCCTCGTCGCCACACTGTCAGGTCCAATACAACAACAAAATCCCCGACATATAATGGTGATCTATTCATTTTCCCCGATAAGCTTGGATTTGTAGAGAAAAAAAAAGCGAGGAATCTGATTTCAGTCGCACCTGCAACATGCAATGGCTGGGATTGCATTTACGATTGCAGTCTGTCATATTGTGTAATTTAAAAAAAGTCAAACGTATTACGGAATAAACGATAATCGGAGTGTGCCTGTTGGATACACCCACACACACACACACACACACACACACACACACACACACACATACATACAATCCCAAATTATACTTTCACTTCAATAAAAATCTTCAGTGAAATTATAAGCTCAGATTTTTCACTATATATCATTGCTTGTGTATCTTGGTGCACCGCCGATATCCCACAGAGTTTATAGGAGAGCAGCGGCCGCGCACTTCACGCAGGCAGATTGCTAACGATATATCTGTTCGTGTCACTGTGTACATTCTAGTTTCTGTTGCACTATTAAAGTTACACAACACATTTTGTTTTTCTTTTCGGATATTGTTGTGTCTGTGCATATATATGTGGAAAATGTATTACGTGTGCGTGTGTGTATGTTTACTTGTGTGTGTGTGTGTGTAATGTGACGACCATTGTTTTTATAATTTACATTGTCTTATCATCAATAAACTTCATGTGCCGTCTTTAGTGTCTCTTTGCTAATTCCGCCAGCCAGGAGACAAACAGCAGTGAATATTAATTGCATTATTTGTTACTTTTAAAATCTGCAACTCGGTTTTCTATAATCAATAAAGTTGTGTATAGATAATTTCAGTATGGGCAAAGGTTCACACACACACACACACACACACACACACACACACACACACACACACACACACACACACACACACACACACACACACACGTTGTCCACATGTAATTCAAATTGTGTATTCAGTACTACAAATGAGAGAGAGAGAGAGAGAGAGAGAGAGAGAGAGAGAGAGAGAGAGAGAGAGAGAGAGAGAGAGAGAGAGAGAGAGAGAGAGAGTTTCTCTAAAATGCGCTTGTTATATATATAATGATGGTGGTGGTGTTAAGCTACAAGAAAAATAACAGCCACAGAAAAAAAAAACAGAAGTGTGAATGTCGCTGCAGAAATGAGAGACATGCGGAAATGAATTATATCCTGACGAAAATTTCGTCCTGGAATTATTTTCCGCCATGTTTCGAGGAGACTGATTTTGAATTAGCACGTGCCTCTCAGAGAGAGAGAGAGAGAGAGAGAGAGAGAGAGAGAGAGAGAGAGAGAGAGAGAGACGGATGTGGTGGGGAGGTACAGAGTAAGAGACCGTCTTTACAAATAATATTGACGAGGGACAGTGGACGTCAGAAAACGCCGCGGAAAAAGCACCATACAAGGCGAGCCCCATCCTCGTCCCTTCAGGGTCACCGGGGATTGAGTTTCCTGTCCTTGCGGGAGGGAGGCCGTGGTCACCTGCACATCCAGAACACAAGACAGAGGAGTCGTGCGGCTGGAAAATGTGTGGACGTTGCGGCAATCAAAATTAATTGTATTGGATGCTACTTCCACTTTGTTGTTTATCATGTTACTCTTTGCTGTGAGGAGGAGCGGGGAACAGTTCATGGAAGACATTGCTGGGGAATGTGTGTGTGTGTACGAAAGTGTGAGACGAAACAGAGAAAGGAAGAGAAAGATGAGGAGGAATATCAGGGGAATTGCGAAAAACATTATGTGGAAAGTGTAAGCCAAAAAATGCAAGAGAAAAGGAGAGGAAAAGAGGACGAGAAAAACGAACGAAAACGCGAATTCAAGAAGGAAATTTAATTAACACCTTTCAGTAACTCTAGGGATTAGCAGACACGTCTTATACATAATTACCACACTTCTCTTAATCTTAACTATTTTTTGAGAAGATGAAAAGTGCTTATTTGCTGTCATATTTTTTGAGAAGATGAAAAGTGCTGTCATCATACCGTCTTTTTTTTTTCTCTCTCTCTTCCTTCCACAAATAAGGAGAAATCATATCTTTTATAAAACACATGAATGTAATGTTTTGTACATGAGTGTCATCAGGTATATGCAGTGTGTGTTTCCTTTGATGAATTAACGGGAGATGAAAGCGAGTTGGAAATTGGAAAATCCGATAAAGTCACGTTGGTTACTGGAAGCGATTTGTGTTTATGGTGGGAAAGATGAGACATAGTTGGAAGAGAGAGAGAGAGAGAGAGAGAGAGAGAGAGAGAGAGAGAGAGAGAGAGAGAGAGAGAGAGAGAGAGAGAGAGAGAGAGAGAGAGAGAGAGAGAGAGAGAGAGAGAGAGAGAGAGAGAGAACCTATGCAAATAACTCATTGACATCAAAAAAGTTATCGAAAAAAACAATACATTCAGACAAACAAAAGCAGAGAGTAACGTATACGATGAACAAAGTTAAGAAAGAAAGCGAGGCATAACTTGCAACTATAATTATAGCTTCACATAATCACACACACACACACACACACACACACACACACACACACAGTACCTCTGAGGATTACTTTGACACCATATTGCTCTCATATCTTCGTCTTAAGCTCCTTTCATTTACATTCATGTCTTCTCTCCTCTCCTCCCTTCCCTCCATCTCTCATCGCTCTTCTTTAGCCTTGTGTGCCTCTTGAGTTAACCTCCCTCCACCATCCTCCAAATCACCAAGGAAATAAGGAGGACCCATTTGGGGAATACTACGTGAAAGGAGAACTTTGTAATCTGTTTTCGCTCCTGTGGGAAGCTCCTCACGTAAAGTATGTTTGAGATGGGGGAATTCTCGCTGGAGCATAATTTCTCTATTCTTGACGGCAGTTGCGGGTTGTTGCTCCTCCGTTGTGATGTGTCTTGGTGATGCTGGGAGGAGAGGGTTGCTGGGATGGTCTGGAATTTAAGCGTCCCAGAGATGAGTGAAAGTTATGACAGTGTTTGGTCCTGCACTGGAATCACAGAGGCGATGATAATGATGGCGATGATGAAGCTGCTTTGTTTTTCTGTTTATCAGGTGCTTCTATTTGTCTGTTACTTATTCCTGTGTGCTTATCGATATTCACTTGCATGTTTCTTTTTTTTTTTTTTCTTCTTTTTTTCAGTGTGTATCGTTGGAAGGTATCATTTTTTTTTTTTTTTTTTTTTTTCTGCTCACTCTCATCAGTCTCGAGCGATACGTTTCTTCCTAATTATTACTACTTTTACTCTCCATGTTTTTTTTTTTTTTTCCAGTTCATAGTCCTATTTTTTACATCTACTCTCACATTTTGTCTTGAGTGTTTTGCAATATTTCCCCTTTATATTGGTGCGTATTTTATCTACTTTATTTTCTTGTATTGTCACTTTTTCCCTTAGCGTCTTAATCTTTTTTCCACCTATATTTGTTCACACACACACACACACACACACACACACACACACACACTTTTCTCTCCACATTGTATTATATAAAATTCCAATTACATCTGACACAGGGGAGCCCCGTGTCATTGGGCGAGAAAGACGGAGGATTATTATATTAGCAGAGGCGATGGCAGCACGACCTTGCCTTCCTCGACCTGGTCTTCACTCATTCTGCAGACAGGTCCCGGCTCGGCCTTGACACAGCCCACCCCCTTCACCAGCTTGCCCTACCAGTGCTCTGAGGGTTATAGGAAGATGCATGTTGTATAGAACGGATGGTATTTGTGATGCATTATGGTAAGATTTGTTGAACTTGTAATGCCTCACGTCTTCTCAGGCTGTGAACCTGTTATAATAATTGACTTAATGAGGAAAATGGATTTCATGTTGATGTGTTGAGATATATGAGGTAGAGCGGATGGTATTAGTGATATGAATGCATTGTGGCAGGATTTGTTGATCTTGTAATGTCTCACGTCTTCCGTTCCAGCCTGTGAACTTATAATGATGATGGACGTAATGAGGAAAATGGATCTTAATTGGATGTGTTAAGATGCACGTACGTTGTAGAACAGATTATATTTGTGATGTGAATGCATTATGGCACAATTTGTTGATCTTACAATGTCTCACGTCTTCTGTATCAGCCTGTCAACTTGTAATAATGCCTGATTTAATGAGGAAATCTAACCAGTATGTTTTTTTTTTTTTTTCAAATATCTCAAGTCGAGTATTAGAACAAATATTAGGTAACGTCACCTATCATGCAGTGGACATCTCTATATTGTGGCAGATGCCTCAGTATGTCTTAGTTGTGGGTACTCTTGGTCGTCGAGGAAAGTGGCGCTCGTCGCGGAACCTTTTCAAGACATAGATGTATGGTAGTGAATATATTGACGCAAAGACGACGCTGAGGGATGGTTTTAGGTTCGAGAGGATAGAGATTTTTTTTTTCCATACTAAGATGCAAGGAGCGACCGCCTTCCCTTTCCTGCCAAGCCCAGATTAGTTCCCAGGAGGCATACGTCCGCCCTAGGAGAGTTTTCTTTTATTGTGTCTTAGGTTGAAAGAGAGAGAGAGAGAGAGAGAGAGAGAGAGAGAGAGAGAGAGAGAGAGAGAGAGAGAGAGAGAGAGAGATTTCAATCCAGGATATGGCAAAGCTATATGCATGTAGAAAACTCATAGTTTCTTAAAAACGACGATACTTTTATTTTTATATTTACATTTAATGCATCTTATTTAACTGGTATTGACGCTTATCTTTCCTAGCACTGAATTCTCTCTCTCTCTCTCTCTCTCTCTCTCTCTCTCTCTCTCTCTCTCTCTCTCTCTCTCTCTCTCTCTCTCTCTCTCTCTCTCTCTCTCTCTCTCTCTCTCTCTCTCTCTCTCTCTCTCTCTCTCTCTCTCTCTCTCTCTCTCTCTCTCTCTCTCAGTCCCTCCGTCCCTCGTTCCCTCCCTCCTTTTTTTTCATTGTCACTTTTCCCTCATTCCTTTCCTAGAATCCACATTTTATTTCTACCTCCTCGACCTTTCTCGTTATCATTTCCATAACGTAGCTATTTTCTGATAATTTTTTGTCTCTCCTCCTTTATTGTGTTATCTTCCTTTTCGTTGCCTATAATTGTAACACACACACACACACACACACACACACACACACACACACACACACACACACACACACAGGCAGGGAAAAAATCAGGCGAAAGAGAATGAAAGATGAGAATATCTTTACCAGCTTCAACTATTTTTTTCCTCCATTCCATTTTTACGTTTTTGCTTCTCGTGGTGTGCTGATGAGACCGTTGAAAAGAAGCTACTAAAAAAAGAAAGAAAGAAAGAGAAATGTTGAAGTAAAAAAAAAGGTACGACTAATCAGATCTCATTCTTTTTTTTTTTACACTCACTCTGCATCTTGTTTCATCTTTCGTTACTTTCTTTCATTTTTACTTTCATCATCAGTAGAATCATTTCCCCTCGAGAAGAAGTCATCGTTATTACTTTATCCTCTAGTCTGTTCTTTTTGCATCAGCGCTATATCTTTCCGTGATCTTTCCCTTTCCCCGAACGCCAAGCTTATTAATGTCTTGAAAAAAAAAAAAACAGGAGGGAAAAAAAAAGCCTTCAGAAGTAATATTATTGAGATTGGGAAATAGATAAAAGAAAAGTAAAGGAAAAGTGTTTGTGTGTGTGTGTGTGTGTGTGTGTGTGTGTGTGTGTGTGTGTGTGTGTGTGTGTGTGTGTGTGAGAGAGAGAGAGAGAGAGAGAGAGAGAGAGAGAGAGAGAGAGAGAGAGAGAGAGAGAGAGAGAGAGAGAGAGAGAGAGAGTAAAATGACACCTAACACATTAAATATACGAAGAATAACAAATGCGGCCAAAAAGACGACAGAAAAAAAGAAAATGAGAACAAGGAAGAGTGAAAGGACGAGAGAGAGAGAGAGAGAGAGAGAGAGAGAGAGAGAGAGAGAGAGAGAGAGAGAGAGAGAGAGAGAGAGAGAAGAGTAGAATAGGAGAAGGAGTGAGAGTACCCGGGAGATCAGGAGGAGGAGTGAGAGGAGTTAGATGAGGAGGTGGAAGACAATGCCAACCACGGAACCTGCTGACCCAAACACCTGAGACAGACGCTACGGGACATTGATTCCTGGACGCCGCCTCACCAAGACCTGCGGGAGGAGGAGCAGGAGGAGGAGGTGGAGGAAGACGAGATGAAGGAGGAAGACGAGAAGAAGGAGGGACAGGAGCAGAAAGAGGAGGAGAACGAGCAGGAAGACGAGAAGGAGGAGGAGGATTAGAAGTAGAATACGGAAGAGGAGAAAGAGAAGGAGGAGGAGGAGGGAAAAGAAGATATTAAGGTCATTGTATGGAATCGAAAATAATCGTTCTAAGGAGAGGGAGAGGAAGAGAGAGAGGGAGAGAGACAGACAGGTGGCACGGTTAGCCAGTGAGAGAAGTAAAAAAAAAGTAGGAGAAAAAATTGTAATGAGTTGCGTGGTTGGACAATAGGGAGGGATGAAAAGCGTTGATTGGTCCCCATGTGAAAAATGGAGGGTGAAGGGGAGAAGAGGAGGAGGAGGAGGCGGAGGAGGAGGAGGAGGAGCAGCAGCAGCAGCAGCAGCAGCATCAGCATCATAGTCTACCCTTGTCATATCACAAATGTTTGGCTATCGAATATCAAAATAAGGTAAAGAACGTACTCACGGTTCTGGTACTCTCTCTCTCTCTCTCTCTCTCTCTCTCTCTCTCTCTCTCTCTCTCTCTCTCTCTCTCTCTCTCTCTCTCTCTCTCTCTCTCTGAGTAGGAAGCAATCAAGGAAATGAAAGCCTTTTTAGGTGTAAAGACGATAAGTACCAGTGTGTCATCAGCTTACGGGAGCGGCTTGAAAACTTGCGTGCGCTCCTGAAAAGAAGTGGCAAGAGTAAGGTATGATGGTTATAATGCTAAGACTTGAAGTGGCGCCAATATGATTGATTACTTCCTTGCAATATTTATGTCCTGTTGGAGCGCAGGCCAAATTTTCGTTTTCGGAAATGCACATAAGCCGCTTCGTTCGTAAATTTGTATCCAAACACGACTGCATCCGGAAAATTACGTTGGAATCTTGCCAGTGGAGGGAATTTTCACGCATGGACTTCAGAAGTCCGCCTCAAGATGGCATTACTTTCTCGAAACTGTTCTACTGTATTGTTTGTGGCGCCAGTTTTATTGTTGCCATAATTCATAGTCTGGTTCCCGCAGCCTTTAGTGTTACTTCTTGCAGCTTCCCTTATTTCTTATGTTCTTATGTTCTTATGTACTGTTCTAATTATACACTGTAGCAAAGGATGAAGCATCACGTCTTTCCTTCATTGTGCTGAGACTCTCCTTCGTGTTCTTGATTTACACCGCATTGTTTGGGATCCTCGTGATGTCTTTTTGCGTGCAACCAGTGTCTTGGAGGACCAAAACAAAACGTGTCAAAGCCGCTGCAACTCCCGAGCCGCTTAGGAATCCTCTTATGTGTACGTTCCCTTGGCATGTGTGTGTGTGTGTGTGTGTGTGTGTGTGTGTGTGTGTGTGTGTGTGTGTGTGTGTGTGCGAGAGAGAGAGAGAGAGGGAGTGTGTGTTTATATATGTCTGAACAGCTTGAGAATATTTAAACATGCCGTCGATGTAGGAATGAATCACCTCATAAATCTTTAAAGGTCGTTCCTCTGTCATTCCAGTTACTGTTTACAGGTTTCGTTATGGGAAAGCTTGTCTCTACGACGCTGACTTATACACACACACACACACGCACGCACACGCGAGCGTTAGGTGGAGACTCCCAAGAGAACAAACTCTACACACGCGTCCCTTGTCTGGTGTCGTAAAGGGAGACTGGAGTTTCCCCTGGAGTGTCATTCCAGCGAGGGGCGTGTTGGGACACAGAAAGAAAGGGGCAGGAAGAATAGTTAAGGAGGAAAGTAAATGTAACCAACGTGTCTCTTTAATCGTTGTGGTCTTTTGTTTTGAGATTTGTCGTTACCATGGCGCCAAAAAATAAGAAGAGTTAGGCAGGAAAAGCAGAGAAAGTGGGGAAGGAAGAATAGTTAAGAAGTAAATTAATAGTAATCAAGATGTCTCCTTAATCGTTCTGGTCTTTTGGTCTTAAGGTTTGCTATTGCTGTGGCACCGCCATAAAAAAAGAAAAAAATAGAAAGAATTAGACAGAAAAAAAAAGTGGATGAAGGAAAAATAGTTAGGGAGGAAGGTAATAGTAGCAAACATGACAGTGAGGGGTGTAGGTGAAAGTGTGTGCGTGTGGGTTTAGAGGTAATAATAATAATAATAATAATAATAATGATAATAGTAATAATGATAAACGGTTTATTATTTAGGCAGTTAACAGACTGAAAATGTACATAGGGGGTGGGGAAAAACTTAACATTAATCCTAAAGGTAAGTCTAATCTAGGAGGGAAATACTAATGATTGAGGTGTGTGGGTGTGAGTGTGTGGGTGTGGGTGTGATTGCGGTGATGTGAGTGTGAGAGTGTGGCTGCAGGGATGTGTGTGGTGAGGATGTTAGTGTAAGTGCTTGTGGTGGTGGTGTGTGTGTGTGTGTGTGTGTGTGTGTGTGTGTGTGTGTGTGTGTGTGTGTGTGTGTGTGTGTGTGTGTGTGTGTGTGTGTGTGTGTGAGTGTGTGTGCGCGCGTGTGCGTGTGCGTGCGGGTCTTCCTCTTGTCAAGATTACATTGCATCGAAGTTCCGTCTTGGGTACAGTAAAAAAAACACGATATAAAAACAGTGACATTCTCTCGTGAGATGAAACAATAACAACAAGCATATTTTTTTCTGTGTAGTTTTTCTTAAAGCATCTCACGTCAAACTCTTTCTCGTGATTCCTTTTCTTCACTCTCCCTAAGAAAAGAGCTAAGTGGGGAGGAAATTACGAGAACACCGCACCTCCTCCAGTATCGCAATGAACTCTGGGGAAACACAAGGGAGTTCCTTGACTGGCATTGAATTCTACCTGAAGCTCAATTTTATCTTGTTTTGAGTCAGTGTGTGTTATTTACTTCGTCACTTCAAACAAGAACCTAAAGGCAATACCCGGCAGGCTCAAAAGATTTGATTGGCTTGTCCTTGATTGTGTGTGGTTTTTTTTTAATTGAAGTCTGTATACTGTGCTGTACATGTTCTGTTAGTTTCCATAGGATTTTTGTTGTTGTTGTTGTTGTTGTTTGTTGTTGTTGTAGGTTGTGGTGGTGATGGTGGTGTGGTATGGTGTGGTTGTTATTGTTGTTGTCTGTTTGTTTGTTAGGAAATCCAGGCAATCGTCCATTTGTTAACGACTTTCATGTTTGCTTTATTTTTTTTTATTGCGGAATTTAAAGAAGTCATTTTATTTTCGCATTCATATTTCTTTTTTAATGATGTTTTATCATGACGCTTTCCCTCTTGTTATTGTTGAAATATATCACACAGAAATTCAGACGCCGGTGCAACTCTCCTTAAACGCTGTCCACACTGTATAGCTCTCATACCTCGTGTTTCTTCATTGCGCATCCTTTCCGTAAATTCTTTTGTTTTAGTGTTCAAATGCATTGTTTCATTATTGTGCATTGCTTTTATGAATATGTCTTCACCCCAATATATATATATATATATATATATATATATATATATATATATATATATATATATATATATATATATATATATATATATATATATATATATATATATATATATATATATATAAGGAACAGAAAATGTTCATAACAATAAGAACATCAATGATTAGTTCCGCTTTAAAAGGATGGAAAAGACTTTATTCTCTCTCTCTCTCTCTCTCTCTCTCTCTCTCTCTCTCTCTCTCTCTCTCTCTCTCTCTCTCTCTCTCTCTCTCTCTCTCTCTCTTTATTTGAAAACATCAAGAAAGGACTTACTAAATTCAAACCATCATAGTGAAAAGAAAAAAAGTCTAATGGTAATATTGAAATTATTGTACAGTTTATTGGCACAACTGTACTTCGTGATGGCAGGTGTATAAAGGAGGCACCAGAGGCACTGCAGGTGAAGGATAAGAATGATGAAGCAAAGGGTTTTTATCAGTCATCCCTGCGAGGAAAGAAGAGACAAAGGCACTAGAGAAAATCACACAAAGAAAGGACAAGGCAGGAAGGAACCTTGATTGTAAAATTGAGAGAGAGAGAGAGAGAGAGAGAGAGAGAGAGAGAGAGAGAGAGAGAGAGAGAGAGAGAGAGAGAGAGAGAGAGAGAGAGAGAGAGAGAGACTATAAGATCCCATTTTTACTTTCGCTTCAAACCACGTCTGCTACCATCCTCTCTACCACCACCACCACCATCACTGTAACAGCACTAACACAAGAAAATCCAAGATATTTTCCTTTTGCTTCCTCACGGTCGTGTCATGAGTGGTATATCATTTGGACTAAATTCAGGTATCTTTCCTGTACCCCGTGGTAAATCTTCAAGGAAATGAGGATGGGAAATGAGATTCTGATGCAGAAAACCAAGCTCTTCAACGTACTCCAGCATGTTCTCCAGCTAACTTCTCTCGTTCTGGCGGTGTGGGGAAGTTCTTGAGATCTTTCCTTCCTTCCCTCCTCGTCCTTGTATCGTGTCAAATGAGATTCGGAAAGTCCTCCCCACCTTCTTGTCCTTTGGCCTTCCCTATTATGTGAAGATGCAGCCAGTCTTCATGATTTCCTCTCCTCTCGGGTTCTTCTGTAGCACACTTGACTCTGGCTGCAGGTGAAGTTGCCTTTCATTAGTGACTTTCGTGAGTAGTATGTAAGGCACTCGAGGCGATTGAGATGGAAAGCTTTCACAGATACGTTGACAATTTTCATGTTATTGAGAGGCTTTGGAAATCATTTAGTGTTTTCCCTTGATATATATGTAAAAGTCACTCATTACGAAGATTTTAAATTTATAAGTGGACGAAGAGACGCAGAGCTGTACTTAATACTCGGTCCACTGTCACATTGTCCAGCCGCTTTGGAAGTAAGGTGGAATGTCTCTCCTCTGGAATTAGAACTCGAAATCAACTTTTCTCCACGACTTTTACTGTGCCAAGAATGGACGAGGGATTTAAGTGAGCAGGTGAGGCGAGACATGTCCACTCTCGGAAATGAGCAAGTGTTGAAGGCTTAACAGAAGGACGGCAGCTGTATGTGAAAGACTTCTGGTGATCAGTCTCGGGAACCAGTCAGTCAGTGTGGCGTGATTCTGAAGTTGTCCCATTCTTGGCTGAGCGGAGGCGGTGATGAGGATGAAGGTATTGGTGCATTGTTTAGGTCTTTAATTCTCTTGATTGGTGTCCAGTATCATTTGCCAGACACGGATAACGCACAGCCACAACCTAACGAATGGCTTAACTTTGTTTCCCAATAATTCTTCATACTCTTTTCGTAATTTTTTTTCTCTCTCTCTCTCTCTCTCTCTCTCTCTCTCTCTCTCTCTCTCTCTCTCTCTCTCTCTCTCTCTCTCTCTCTCTCTCTCTCAACCCCGGATAATCTTGCGAGTCATTAACACCTTCCTCCTGAAGAAGAAGACGTGACCTATACATTATAAAGAAGTAAAAGTGAAGACAAGGGTTTTAGTCCAGTTTGTGATACACGTGCATCTCTACAGAGGTCAGTGTTGAGTGACTCGCTTGTTCATTCCTCGAATCCAACTTTCATTTTCTTCAAGGCCAAGTTCTCAGAAAGCTACACTTCGTGACTGCAAGGAAAACTTTTCATGGGATAACTGAGGCTGATGGTGACTGTTGTACCCAAGCAGGCATTAGCCCAGCGTGATTTTCTCTACACCTTAATTGAGATCCCGTTTCTTCTCTATTCAACTGTAATGACCTCCATACAGCCGTTCTCATTCTTTCCTCGTTCTCGTCCTTGTCTTATTCCTTCTCGTCCTCCTCGTCCTCCTCGTCCTCCGCCTCCTCGTATCTCCTTTCCAACTCTTGAATTATCTCTGGTGTTCCCTTACTCATTTTTTTCATGTTTTTCTTTTTATTTATATAATTTTCTATTTGAATTTATTGTAGTCTTAATTTTTTTTATAGTTTCCAATTATATGTATGGTTATTACGGTAATGGTGATATTTTTTGGCACTTCGTCCTTGTTGTTGTTGTTGTTGTTGCTGCTGCTGCTGCTGAAGTTGTTGTTGTTGTTGTTACTGTTGTTGTTGTTGTTGTTGTTGTTGTTGTTGTTGTTGTTGTTGTTGTTATCATCATCATCATTATCATTATTATTATCACTATTATATCTATTATTATTGTTATTATTATTATTATTATTATTATTATTATTATTATTATTATTATTATTATTATTATTATTATTATTATTATTAGTGGTAGTAGTAGTAGTAGTAGTTGTTATCATCATCATCATTATCATTATTATTATCACTATTATATATATTATTATTGTTATTATTATTATTATTATTATTATTATTATTATTGTTATTATTATTATTATTATTATAATTATTATTAGTGGTAGTAGTAGTAGTAGTAGTAGTAGTAGTAGTAGTAGTAATGTTATTATTGTTGTTATTACTGCTACTCCTTTTACAGCAACAACTATTATTATCATTATTTAGTTAGCAACATGCAACACGGGCATTGCAGATGAAAGGCAGCGGCGACAAATCCAGGCAGAGTCACAAGTAAAAGGTAAAATGAGATGCGTCACAAAAATATTCGTCTTTTCATCTTCATGCTTTTAAAATGAATGAAGAAGCATTGCATCTGTCCTAAAATTACCATAAATTAGAATACTAAGAGCAGTGATTTGCAGTAGAAACGGTGGATGTTAAGCTCTCTCCTCTCCAGCGCTTTAAAAAAATAACAGGAGAGGCAGAGTGGAGAATGAGTTAAAGCAGGAGGAAGAGGAGGAGTAGGAAAAATGCAGGAGGAGGAGGAGGAGGAGGAAGGGCACATTCATTTGGTGGTAACTTATCATTTATTTTAATCTTCAGTTTTCTTTCTTTTCGCTTCTTTTATTTTATTTTATTTTTTATCCTCTTTTTAGGAGTTACGTCAAACGAGAAGTTTTGAGATGTAGTGCCCTTCTGGGAAATCCGCTTGTGTGTGTGTGTGTGTGTGTGTGTGTGTGTGTGTGTGTGTGTGTGTGTGTGTGTGTGTGTGTGTGTGTGTGTGTGTGATTTCGTAATACTGAATAATGTATGTGTGAGAGAGAGAGAGAGAGAGAGAGAGAGAGAGAGAGAGAGAGAGAGAGAGAGAGAGAGAGAGAGAGAGAGAGAGAGAGAGAGAGAGAGAGAGAGGGGGCGAGTTGACGACACATTTTATTGCTCTTTCTCAGTTAAGTGGCAAAAACCCTCCTTTGTGGCAATAAACACATGCATTAAATGTTATGAGTGCCGTCTTGAGCGACGACTCATTAGTTGTAACCCAATAAAACGCGGCGCCAGCAACGGTAAAGACCATTAAAGACACAGAGAAGAGTACAAAGTTCGCCTTAATTGCCATGCTGACCACAGTTTTAATTTAACGCGAGACTGCGGTGTTTTGGCGGGAAATCCACACCATGAGAGGGCGAAGAGTGACATCTGGGACACAGCTCAAGGCCAGCGAGATAAGATGTAAGCAGGTAATGTAGCGAGAGAGTCACGTTTATCCTTGAGCTGGAGGGCGAGCGCTGATGTGATGTTAAGATGCCTCTGTGGGCGTGGCAACGTGCTTGGAGCTTTTGCTGGTTATTGTCTTAAAAGTGTTCGCATGCTGAGGACTTTTGCTGGTTCTGTGTTTTTTATGCAAGAGGGGCACTAGACTAGGGCAACAGAGACAAAGATAAAAAGGTCCACTAAGGTTTCAGACCCCAAAGAAAAAGTGTTAAAATGTCTTTCTAATCTTGAAGTGTCAAGTATCATGCTGGAATGTTTGCTGGCGCCTTTGACGGGAATATTAGTGCGTTGGAGTGTTTGCTGAATGTTTCCAGTGTCAGTCTGTCGGAGTGTTTGCTGCCAGCTGTGTTTGGAGTGTTGGTATGGTGGAGCATTAGTTGACAATTAGCTTCCGTGTTAAGAATGTCAGACTGTTTCTTGAATGACTGTGTTGTGTACTGAAGACTGTGCTGTGGTAGGAATGTGCTGGCGACTGCGTTAGGAAGGTTTGTCAGGGATGTTAAGATGCACTTTTTGCTTTCAGAATGTCGGTATTCTTGTTTCTTAGGCATTGTTCTGTACCAGGACAGCTTTCATTACTCCCCTTCTTTCTTTGGTTGTTAGCCATTGTTTTGTATCCGAAAGGCTTTCAGTATTTCTCTTCATTTTTCCTTTTGTGGTCGCTGTCGCCTCGAGGAACACAGCTGTTCCACAGATTACCTGTTGATAGTGGGGTAGGTCTTACAAGCTTCAAAAGGGTGGAAAAAAATTACATACATCTCAGATCAAGCGTCACCTCTCGGCTTTTAGTGTTCTCGATTCATGGTAAAGTTTAAAGACCGATCTACCGCTCCATACACCAACACAGGCAAGTAAACACACACACGCACACACACACACACACACACTCTCTCTCTCTCTCTCTCTCTCTCTCTCTCTCTCTCTCTCTCTCTCTCTCTCTCTCTCTCTCTCTCTCTCTCTCTCTCTCTCGTTACTCTGGTCAACGATGTGGATAGAGGATAGGCAGGAACTTCCACTCTCTAACCATCTAATTTTATGAGAAATAAACCTACAAGCCCACCATCCGAAGCCTAAGGAACAAAGCTTATAGTGAAAAAGATTCAATAAAGAGACCTCACAAAATATGGCCAAGTCGTGACCTATTGGAAGGGTGGTGGTGGTGGTGGTGGTGGTGGTGGTGGTGACGACGAGTGTGAGGTCAATGGATATAAATTGTGACGGTGAAGAGAGAAAGATATTAGTGGTTGGCAGGAGGAAGGGATTGCAATGTGTGTGTGTGTGTGTGTGTGTGAAGCTCCATCAATATTGTAATAGGAGTTCCTCTCTCTCTCTCTCTCTCTCTCTCTCTCTCTCTCTCTCTCTCTCTCTCTCTCTCTCTCTCTCTCTCTCTCTCTCACCACGCGCGAGTAGCTGCAACACGGGGGTCTCAGTGCACGTGCCAGGTGAATGAGAAGGTGGAGGAATGGCCTGGGGTGTGGCAGCGTGGCGAGTGGGCGGGTGTTGTCCTAGTTTCCCTGTCTGTTTGTATCCCCTCCTACGCTCCTGGTGTACGCTGGTTTTCAGGTTGAAGAGTCATTGTTAGAGTTTCAATGCGGTATTATGTATGTATTTTTTCCCTTATTCTTATTCCCTTTCCTTCGTCTCTCTGACATCCTCCTCATATGTTGTGTTAGGTGGAACTTCTCGTCCTTTTATTCGTTTTCTGTACTTGTATGCCCCCCATTTTCTTTTTCTTTTTCTTTTTTTTTGTGTGTTGCTGTATTTTTTATTTTTTTTTTTATTTAATTTGGTTTTCTCTCTGTTAGTATTTCGTGTTCGTATTTCTCGGGCGATTCTTTCTCCTGTAAAAGTCTTTTGTTTTTATTATTTACTTATTTTTTAAAATATTTTTGTTACTTTTCTTTCCGTTTTTTTTTTTTTTGTCAATGCTTCTGTTTCCGCTGTAATATTTCTTATAGTTTTTTCTCTCTTTTTTTCGCTAATATTTTTGCCAGTGTCCGTCATATACATAATTCTTCGTGAATTTTCCCTCACCTTTTTTGTAATTATTTTGTGTTTTTAGCGTTCTCGTCACTGTCGTAACACGCAACTCTTCGTTTTTTTAGATTATCATACGAGTATAATTTTTTTTTAGAGTTTCCAGCGTCACTCACGATATTCTTCACCGTCTTTCTTTCCCCCTCGGTCCTCCTCCCCTCCCAGCCTCCTTTCTCATTCGTGCCGTCTTTCCTCACGCCGCCACACCCACTCACTGGATCCTTGAGGTCTCTTCTCATCTCTTTTGTCAGTTATAATTTCCTCTTTAATGTCAATCTCTCCTTTTATGGTCGGCCTCCTACCTCAGAGAAAGTGAAAAAATGAGGTGGCTTGTTTTTTGTTGCCTTTCCGTGTTTATTATTATTATTATTATTATTATTATTATTATTATTATTATTATTATTGTTATTATTATTATTATTATTACTGAAAATATTCTTGTTTTCAATCGCGTTTTATTACATTTTGTTATGTGTTGATTTTGTAATGTTTCGTTATTCATCTAAAGTGCTTCATGAAAAAGTGTGTGTGTGTGTGAGTCTATGTGTGTGTGTGTGTGTGTGTGTGTGTGTGTGTGTGTGCAGAACAGGATATTCTCTCCACTATCGTATTCTCTTTCCCAGCTTCTTTTTATCACCTTCCTTTTTTTATGTATCTATCTTTATTGTTTTTCCCATAACACACATTTAATTTCGTTTTATTATATCTTCCTTTCTCTCATTTGTTGGCTATTTCCCTTTATATCTCTATCTTTCTCTCTTACTCTGCTTGTTTGCTCTTCGCTGTTTTTATTATCTCTCTGCCTTCCCCGAAACCTTTTCCTTCCCCTCTTCCCATCCGTTCCTTCACTCGGCTGATTTTTCCTTTTCCTTTTAGTTCTCTCTCTCTCTCTCTCTCTCTCTCTCTCTCTCTCTCTCTCTCTCTCTCTCTCTCTCTCTCTCTCTCTCTCTCTCTCTCTCTCTCTCTCTCTCTCTCTCTCTCTCTCTCTCTCTCTCTCTCTCTCTCTCTCTCTCTCTCTCTCTCGAAATACATTCAGTAAATTTGTTTGCATGTGTTGTTCATTCCATGTGTTCTGTTGGATTTCATCACTCATTCTTTGAAGTGTAGGCTGTATATTCCCATGACTTCGGTTATCTTACTCTTACAAAATTGTGTTTAAAAATCTACACTGTTTTATATATATTTTTACCATTGTGTTGCTTTCCATCTGTTTTGTCATGAAATTATTTGTTTTATGTATTTGTCGTAACTCCGTAGACGAATTTCACTTCTGGTATTTTAAAAGTTGCAAGTGGAGGACTGGGTGGAAATATTCTCGTGTGTTGTAGTGGGTTGAGCAGACGATGTACAAAAGTGGAAGGGCACCGTACCGCGCGGCAGTGTACTAAATGGAATTTTGAAAGGTTTTCGACCTACAAATGAAAACGAACCGTGGCGTTGGCGAGTAACAACTAAATGTGAATGCTGGCACCACTCTCCTGGTTACGAAACCGAGGCCTTGATGTGGGATATGTTGACGTAATAAATACCTGATGTTAAAAGTTGTTGAGGAGAACGTGTCATTAAGAGGAGCGAGGTGTGTACTTATGAGAAGTGAGTGTATTAGTGATTTTGTAACCTGCAACGTGTAAGGTTTGCGGGAGACACGAGAAGGAGGGACAAGAGATGCTGCGGAGAGAGGGTTGTAGAGAAGATTTATTGTTGGAGAGTAAGACGCTGGGAGATTGGTAGTTTGTGGTTCAACGTGGAGAATGGTTGTGTAAGTGAGCGAGAAATGGAACTAAAGGAAGTGAGAGAAAAGAGAAGCAAAAAACTGTCCGGCAATTAAAAGAAAACCGGAATGGATTTTTTCGCGTTGACAGATGATACAACCTCCACATCAGTTAAATATTTGTGACAAGAGGAAAGGACTGGCGTTGCGGAGTTTCATCTCAAATTCTGTGTGTTTTTTACTTGACAATATATTTTTTCCCCATTTTTTCCTGCCATAGTTTTCTTAAATCCTGAATGGAAAAAAAAATGTGATAGCGTTCATTGATGGTCTATACCTATTGTAAATCAGATCATAACACGCCTCTCACCATTCCATCCCTCCTCTCTAAAGCTTCCTCCCCTGCTCTCACTTTTCCTCGCCTCTTTCTTTGCCTCATCCAGCTGCCCGCACCGTTTAGGCTCAAGACTCGCCCCAACATTCCGTCCATCAGGTGGCCTCTATGTGCCGGTCGCCCCCACTCCTTTCCCTCCTCTAGTGGTTCTTATCAGGACAGATTGATGGCAGGTGGTCGCTCCGGGAGGAAAAGGGATAGAGAAGTTTTTTTTTATATATATAACTGTTGATGATATTTATGTGGTTAGAGAACTATGTATCTATTTTTTTCGATTGACATCTTTAGTCTTAGGTATTTGTTCATTTTAAACATTTGAACTGAAAGGTAAGACTATGATCGAGGAAAGATATTTAATAAAGGTGTATTTCTAGTCTCGAGTGTTTTTTTCTGTGTTCACTTGTAAAACAATACATAAAGACGCACACTTTCATCCTACACCAAGAAAATAATTGTATTCTGTTCTGTGGCTTCCTTCTTCATCGCTAACTTGCTATTTTTGCTCTCTCCTTTTTGTTTCTATTTTTTCTCAGTATTTCATCTCTATTTCATGCATTTCCATTTCCTCCATACACTAAACTTGCGTCACCACTACCTTCGTTTTTTTTTTCCCCGGCAGCTTTATTTTTCATTTTCCTCGCTTTCCCATACATCTTTTATTAATTTCCTTGATCTCTCCTCACATACTGTCCCCTCACATATTCTCGTTCTATTCTTGTCGGCTTTCCCACTGTTTGTCTGTCGGTCTCTTCTCTTTGATCTGCCTTCTGTTATCCTCTTTTCCTGGCTCGGCAAATGCTCTTCTCTTTGCTGTATCAGTCCATGTTTTATTGCCTTGGGTTATGCCATAGGTGACGTACAATATGAAGAAATAAAGTACTTGCCATTAAAATAAGAAAAGACAACTATGAGTGGAAAGTGAATTGCTGTTTTTTTTTTTTTTGAGTGTGTTTGTGTCAGGAAATTATGTGTAGTGATGTGAGATTGCTCTGTTTTTTTGGCCTCCGCTTTATTCTAGTTTTTCTCTCTCTCTCTCTCTCTCTCTCTCTCTCTCTCTCTCTCTCTCTCTCTCTCTCTCTCTCTCTCTCTCTCTCTCTCTCTCTCTCTCTCTCTCTCTCTCGCTGTCGCTGTGTGTGTGTTTGTGTGTGTGTGTGTGTGTGCTTCACTTTTACACCCTCTGACCCTCTTCTGCCCGCCTCCCTTTCTACCTGTGTCACACCACCGGCAAAGAGGATTAAGTGGGAGGATGACAGAAATTGATCATCGACATACATTTACACTCACGAACTTCTGTTAATCACGACCTGACAGTAAAACGAGAAAGTGAGAAGAGGTTGAGTAAAAGGGAGCTTATGAATTGCACTTTAAAAATTTACGAGGTGGTGAAATGACGTAGATGTTTTGCAGATGTATTTTTTTTTATTTGTTTTTTTTTTGTGTGTTTTTTATTGTTGTTTTTTTAAGTTTCGTGTTTGTCGTTTCGTATATTGTCCGCTCTTCACAAAAAAATAAATAAATAAATAGAAATAGATGCATAAATAAATGAAGCAAAATCCCAGTTTAAATTATATATGTTTTGTACGTTAAATGAATTTTGACGTGCAGTTGTATTTAGCTCAATATACTCTCTCCCTCTCTCTCTCTCTCTCTCTCTCTCTCTCTCTCTCTCTCTCTCTCTCTCTCTCTCTCTCTCTCTCTCTCTCTCTCTCTCTCTCTCTCTCTCTCTCTCTCTCTCTCTCTCTCTCACGCATGACCTCCTTACGCAATATTCCTGAGGCTACGTGATGAGGCAAACCTTTGAAATCTTGACTCACCTGTCCACTGCAGCGCTGATCATTCCGCCCTCGAGTCCTCAGGCAAAAGTACGACAAACCAGGAGTGTCCCGCATGTAAGGCTTTTAGGGAATCAAGACTTGCAGGGGAAGAGGGGAAGATCGCGTGTGAGAATGCTGGTCTACTTATTTACCTTGATTCATGCAGCTGTCGTTTGTTGTGTGAGGATATTGGGTGTTTTCTCTCTTCTCCTGTGTGTTGTGTATTAGTCGCTACGCTGGTCTTGGTCTTGTCTTTGGCGTGTTATTGAATGGTGGCTGGACTCGTTCATCACGCTTCCAGTTGAATGTGTTTGGTATTTTCTTAGGTGGTTTTGTAATTATGTTGGCGTGTCAAGGATGCGACGAGTTGTGAATCGATTGCCTATGTGGAGGAGCAGAGAGAGAGAGAGAGAGAGAGAGAGAGAGAGAGAGAGAGAGAGAGAGAGAGAGAGAGAGAGAGAGAGAGAGAGAGAGAGAGAGAGAGAGAGAGAGAGAGAGAGAGAGAGAGAGAGAGAGAGAGAGAAATTGCATTAGATTCGTGTATTCTGACACTGTTATCAATTTGTCACACACACACACACACACACACACACACACACACACACACACACACACACACACACACACACACACACACACACACACACACGCGATACAAAACAAAGCCAGATATAGTTACCATCGCCGAATATGGGATGGAAGGACTTTGCTGAGATTAGGTGCACCACCTACCGGCGTGAACACTGGCGGCGTGCGTGACGTGTGGGTGCTCGGCCTCTTTCACACAGCGCCAGCGATGCCCGCGTCCGCACCTTTGCATTTGCCTCTGTTTACTTTTCAGATGGCGTGGATGACAGCCGCCCGCCTCCCGTGCACTGAGCATGACCCTGACGCAAACCCTTCAGCTTTGCGTTGTGTATGCTCGGGGTATATAATCCTCCGTGACGCATCCCACGGGACTGGCCTCTCCTGCACCAGCGATATCAACAGTTCCGGATCAATATCTGCAGCCACGTGTCCCTCACAAATAAATGTGAAAGAGAACCGAGATACAGCATGAACAACCCACCACTCTAAAATCAAACCGGCTTTTAAATGAAACATGTGACTAGTGCAGTGGAGAGAGACAGTAGTGCGGATCAAACCCGCGCTGCGTGAAGACACACATGACTCTATGACCTGCTGTATTTCATCCAATGCTAAGAGATCTGTGCCCGTAGGCGGTCCTCGGACAAACCAAGGAAGCGTTTTGCATTTTGGCCACGTACAGGGCGACACACGCGCAGTGGTAAATTCTAAAAGATCAGCAATTAGTTGACGCTGGTCTGCACACAATCAGGCATCGCTCGCGCCATGTAAATACTATTTATACTTTCATTCGTTTCGATTAATAATTAAACATATAATGAGAAAAAAATAAATAGATGAATAACTAAGTGAACATATAGTTAAATAAATGAATAGATAAAGGAGTGAATAGATAAAAATTGAAACTTAGCCTTTATTTAAAATATATGAAAACGGTGTGCAAATATGCAATTTGAATTGATAGTTTTGTCAGCAAGCAAACAGACGATACTTTTATGAAAATATAAATAAAGGTACTAACAACTCACAATATCATTCATTATTTTGCTCACGCGAACCTAGATTTTATACGAATAATCCTATCAGACAACATTAAGACATGTTGTGTGGCACATTAAAAAAAAATAGTATTTGGAATTCTCAAAGTAAGTCGGGTGTCAATAAAATTTAAGTAAGCGATTTGATCAAAGAATGAGGAAGTTAATAAAATTCATACCACCTGGAGAGACTAGCAACAGGTAACGTGTGTGTACTGTGGAGGTCACGAGGTCAGGAATACTGGGGGATGAGGAGGGCATTGACAATTGACGGTGTGACCTTCCTTGACCTACTGAAGACGGTGAGAGAACATCGATGAAAACAAAAAGTCTGACCTAAAAACAAGTTATGAAGGTGACAGCTCCTCAGAATAAGCTGGCTTTGTCCTCATTAGCATGAAAAATAAGCTGAAAAAAAAAAAGAGAGAGAAGAGACAGAGTCACTAATGCCAAGTAAAAGTGGTGGTAACAGACAAGATAGAAAAAGAAAAAAGAAAAAGAAATGTCAACGTAGCATCGCCAGCAGCACACGTGGCAGTAACCAATATTGTAGAGCAGCAGCGGCGGAAAGGGAGGAGCAATGACTAACAGGCAACACAGTAGCGGTAACAGCATCAGGGACAATAAACAACAAATTCATCAGCAGCAGGAAGGACTCGCGCCGCTCCTTTTGCCTCGGTTCTCGATGACCTGCCGATGTTATTGTTCCCTCCTGACAGTGGCGCACCCAGTTCTCTTTATCTACTCTATATCTACATGTACCTATATCTACTCTACTTTATATCTACATGTACCTTGCATTTAGTAGGGACTGGGATTTATGTTTATTTATTTATTTATTTTTATTTATTCTTTTTTTAAGGTGGCTACCCGAAGCGTCAAAAGTAAAAAAAGAAAGCTGTCATGATTGCTACTTCCAAAATTGTTATAAAAAAAAGTTTACAGAGGTTGGACAATTTAATTCAGGAAGTGTACTTTTTAAATATGTTTGTTTATGTATACATGTATGTACGTATGCATGTATGTATGTATCCACGGATGAATGGGAGGATGTATTTACGAGTGTTACATAACCATCATACAGTGTTGTTTTCACTGGGATGTAAATTTTTCTTGTCTTAATCTTTCTAGAACATCATTCCTCTCCATATTTCCTTCAATATTTGAGTAATTGTTCAGTAATTTGTCGAGAAGCACCAGATTGGAATATATGAAGAGGGCGTACTTGTGTATTGCTTGTATTTGAAACACCTACCAGAGAATATTGACATGAATTTTTTGTACGTAAATTTCTCTCATTTCAAAGGAATAATTAAAAGCAATGCTCTTCGCTGGGATGGATGCGCTGGCAGGCTAGCGAAAAAAAATTACTTTATGAAAATGCGTTTCTTTTTTTTTTTTTTTTTTTTATCAATCAGGACTACGATTTCGCTAATTCATCTTCGTCCGGCGTAGAATGTATGCATGAATGTTGTATACACAAGCGAGCATTTTGAGTATTGTGAGTAAAAAATGGTCAGGGCGCCAATGTTTCTCTAAGGAATGGAAAACAGACCGATTAATTGCTTCGGGAAATAAGTGCCCGAAGTTTTTGCGGAATAAGTCAGTAGTCGAAGAAAATAGAAATAAGGTAGTGAAAAAAAAGAGTAAATGTATAAATAAAAAGATAAAATAAATAAATAAATAAAAAGTTGTTAGCCATGTTGCAGGTTTACTGAAAAGAGAAGTTGAATTACGAAGGATTGCAATGGAAATTTGATAGAAGAGGGAGGAGTTATGGCAGAGATAATTGCAAAGGTTTAGCAGGGAGAAGATATTTAAGGCAAATTTTACATCTTGGTGGGTGAAAGAAAACTGATTACTAGAAGTGGATGCAGGTCTTGAAATTTTCATGATTACAGACGTGATATTTCATTTTGTGCTCTCTCTCTCTCTCTCTCTCTCTCTCTCTCTCTCTCTCTCTCTCTCTCTCTCTCTCTCTCTCTCTCTCTCTCTCTCTCTCTCTCTCTCTCTCCGTGGCTCATATATGCGCTTCAGTAAATCGAAGCTGAATTTATTTGTCGTTAGGAAGAACGAGGGTAATATTTCTACTTTCCGTCGCTTCTTCCCGAAAAATGGAGTCTGATTCTCGACACTGTTATGAAACTAATATATTGCTGCGCTTGGGTTTTTTCTTTATTTTTATCATAAGTTAGCTATATTTGCTTGTGTGTGTGTGTGTGTGTGTGTGTGTGTGTGTGTGTGTGTGTGTGTGTGTGTGTGTGTGTGTGTGTGTGTGTGCGTGTATACGTAAGTAATGTGTATGAATTACGTTGTCCTTCATTCATAATCTTTTAAAATATATTCTTTGTCTAAGTTAATGAGATGAAAATGAACGATAAAAGTAGAATAGAGAAATCCGGAGAGAAATTAAGAGTGAAAGAGAGAGAGAGAGAGAGAGAGAGAGAGAGAGAGAGAGAGAGAGAGAGAGAGAGAGAGAGAGAGAGAGAGAGAGACCTAAAGGGAAAATGTCTATCTGAAATGACTTCGGAGAGATAAAAAAAAAAGACAATAGCAAGACTGGAAGAAAGGAAGATGGAAGGTAAGAAAAGACAAAGAAAGAAGTAGGAAAAGAACGAAGGGGAATAGATTATGCTTTGAGATTACAGACAAATACAGAAATAGAAAGAAAAAAATTGGAAAAGAAAATACGTCTCTTGGCCGTGAAAAGAAACCTTTATTATTATTCTAACTTATTTTCATTCTTATTTTTATCTTTTTTTTCTTTTCCCTTTTTTTAAACTCTCATGGTATTCAATTTGGCATTAAGAAGGGGAGCATTTCTTTCAACGTCAACTTTTTTCCTGGATCGCCTCGCAGTGGTCACAAGTTTCAAGATTGCTGCGCCAACTCGTGTTATTACTACGACCGATTTTATGGACGGTGTGTTTTTGCTGACTGGTTTTGTCGCTCGTGAAACTTTGGTGTGAACATAATAGTGATTTTGGAGGAACAGTAGTAGTAGTAGTAGTAGTAGTAGTAGTAGTAGTAGTAGTAGTAGTAGTAGTAGTAAGCGGAGGAGGAGGAGGTGCAGTAGTAGTAGGAGAAGAACTTTGTAATGAGACTCACACGTAGATTGTTTACTTATTGTTAATCAGGACTGGTGTCTTAATACACAGCTTCTTCATTAGCTATACCAACACTCAACACGTGACACACACATACACACACACACACACACACACACACACACACACACACACACACACACACACACACACACACAAACACACGAACACACGGCAAGATGGCGAATAGAGTGAGGCCACAAATCAACAGTGTGAATCCAGCCATAAATTCAGTATAATCCACTTAATCTTGTGCTCGCGAATCTTTTCCTATCTCCATACGAGGCACAATTTATGACCCTGACACTCTACCGACTCAATGATAACCCCGTCATATATTGCGAAACCCATTTTAAGTGGCAGAATAAAAAAATAAATCCCCTCGCCATTTCACGGCTAAGAATATTGCCAGGAGCAAACACCCCAACGGCAGGGAAAACTTGAGGCGGGGACACGGCAATCACCAGGGCAAGCAGAGGCACGCGCACGAGGAAGGGAGGAGGGTAGTGAAGTAATAAGGCGCTCCCTCAAGGCACTGGGTCCTCCAACGTTCAAGAAACCCACGCTTCCTCTGCTTGGCCCTTTCTCCGTCCATGCTTCCCTGCCTTCCCTCTTCCCTGCCTTCCGTCCTTCCTTTCAGCCTGTGCCGGCCGGTGGAGGAGATTGAAGACCAGGGGGACGTCATGCGAAATTACCAAATATTTTACAGTAAATAATAAATGGAAATGAAACTACTATGGAGGATTCATAAATGGAGGAGGACGACGAGGAGAAGGAGGAGGAGGAGGATGAGTATGAGAAGGAATGAGTGACTAATAGGAGTAATGATGTCCAGCAGAGCAGATTATTATTCTATTTTCTTTCACTCTCTCTGAAAGATTGAAATATTTTTAGCCATATTGCGTTCACCACTGTTTTAATCTCTTTTATCTTTTCTACTTTTCACTTCCTCTAACATAGATTTAATTATTCTTGTACTCGGCATTTTCCTTGTACTACTTGTGTGTGTGTGTGTGTGTGTGTGTGTGTGTGTGTGTGTGTGTGTGTGTGTGTGTGTGTGTGTGTGTGTGTGTGTGTGTGTGTGTGTGTGTGTGTGTGCAACCCTTGCCATAAACCTACACAGAGGCTTCTCCTAAGCCACAGTGAAGGTTAAGCCTCACGTCCTACGAAGCCAGGAATGAGGCACAATGAAGCTGGCACAAGAGGGAGGAAGGGAGGTAGCCAAGAGGAGGAGGAGGAGGAGGAGGAGGAGGAGGAGGAGGAGGAGGAGAAGGAGGAGGAGGAGGAGGAGGAGGAGGAGGAGGAGGAGAAGCAGGAGAAGGAGGAGGTGTGAGAAAGAAGAAAATGGGAAAGAGAGGAAGAAAGAAATGGATAGCAGGTAAAAAAAAAAACAGGGCAGACTGGAGAAGATAGAGAAAAAGAACTAAGAAAAAAGAGAACAGGGAAAGAGGCTGAAAATGAAAGAGTGACAAAGACTGGAGACTGGAGGAAATAAAGAAGAGGAACTAAGAAAAGAGAACAGGGAAAAAGGGTGAAAATGGAAGAGTGTACGAAACCTCAGTAAGACTCCACGACAGCTGCACCTTAGAGAGTCACGAGGTGATTGGCAGGTACGAGTACAGGTGAACAAGTATGAGTGTGACATTGAACACCAGAATGTTCAAACTGTATGTGCATTAATTAATAATCTGTTTTGAGAAAGCAATAAGGCAACTCAACATACCTGATAACCCTGACGTCTCTCTCTCTCTCTCTCTCTCTCTCTCTCTCTCTCTCTCTCTCTCTCTCTCTCTCTCTCTCTCTCTCTCTCTCTCTCTCTCTCTCTCTCTCTCTCTCTCTCTCTCTCTCTCTCTCTCTCTCTCTCTCTCGTCACATTCTCCTTATCTGCCTTCCTCGAATTAAGGTGCTAAGTGGACTCCGTTACGCATTCCCTCGCCACTCTCTACCGGAACTCCCTCAGCAACTTGAGGCTCCACACTTCCGTCCAAACCTCTATCCCTTTCCCACAAGCGGGCCAGGATGGCGCCATTAACCTGTCTCTGGTGCCGGAGCCGGAAA
>NC_087178.1:16219750-16259750 GCF_035594125.1 Scylla paramamosain
GATCATGATTTGTTGGGATAACCATTAAGTTAGTTTCTCAGTTGTTTATTTTAGGTAGATGTTAAATCGTTAGTTAGTCATTTTTTTTTTACCAGTTTGTTGCTTAACTAGTTACTTTATATCAGACAACACTTTAAGCCCGGAGTGTGAAGAACCCACAAGAGTGAGTAACGTGTAATGCCAGATTACGCATCACATTCGGCTCATCCGCACAAGTAGCTACAATGATTGGCTGTAAATACGCACATTGATGTTTAGGGAAGAGAGATCTTGCTTTCATTTTAATGTTTAGAGGGTTTAGAAAGTTTGTAGGAGAGGTGATACGTGTGTGTGTGTGTGTGTGTGTGTGTGTGTAGCGACGGAAGCGATGAAGGGGAGAGAAACGCACGTGAATAGCTAAGGCCGGCAGAACAGTGAGTGATGCTGGTAATCTTACTCCCGCCCCTGGGGATGGAATTACCGCCATGCAGCCTGTAAGTCGAGCCCGCCAGCGAGGCCAAGACACTACCTGCCCTCCCAGCCCCTCTACACTCCCTATCCACGCCTCCCCACCCCCAACTCTACGTGCGCCTCCCCCACCACCACCACCAACACCACGGACACAGCCACAGCTCACCTTTACTTCCTTCAATCCGTGATCAACATATCTGACGTCTTGTGCATTCCCGTTTTGAAAGAGGGCTCTTAAAAATGTTCTTGAGAATGTTATCACTTAACTTAAAGGAAAGCATGAGCAAATATGGAGAACACTATAGGTTTTTACGTCCCCGACACGGATGGAAGGTTAGAGAATAAAGATGGAAAGTAGAATCTCACATCACCGTCTGTTCATTTTTAGAGAAATCATATTGTGTACCTACTCATTGTGATTACTTTTATGGGCCTCGTTCGGTCTGGTAATTAGCTTTTCTTGGTGCGCGATGTTCTGGTATCTGTAGTACATCCTTGCCGTCCATTCTTATCCTCTGGTGCACATCCAAAACTCCCAAGATGGAAAGACTGGTTTTTGTGGCGTTTACAAAGTCAGGGGTTTGTAGGAGAGCAGGAAATGGGACAGACCAAGTGGAAGTAAAGGAATCTCTTGAGCGCTCCCCGGAGTTTGTTTATGTGTTAGTATTATTTGTTTATTTATTTATTTGTATTTTTTTATTTGTTTGGCTAGTTAATTAATGATTTAGACAGTTAACAATTTGATCAATCAGTTAATCAGTAAGTCGGTCATTGACTGATTGATTCATTCATTCAGTCAGTTGGTCAGTCAGTCAGTCAATCACTCGATCCTTCAGTCTGTCAGTCATTCAGTCAGTCAGTCGATCCTTCAGTCTGTCAGTCAGTCAGTCAGTCAGTCATTCACCTAGCTGTTCTTGGCTCCCTCCACTATACCAATATTAGCGAATACGTCCACAAATTCACAAGAGGAGGGACGCCAATGTCTTACAGCCTGTAGTGAAAGGCTTTCCCATGTTCTTGTTACGTACTATGCATATTGCACACCTGCCTCTGGTCCTGCCTGTGGCCTGGCTGGTGGTGTCATTAATCTCGGTGAAAGCGATGAATGAACAAATTAACAGTGGCCTCTAACTTCACCTGTACAGAGAGAGAGAGAGAGAGAGAGAGAGAGGAGAGAGAGAGAGAGAGAGAGAGAGAGAGAGAGAGAGAGAGAGATTCTTAATGTTGGAAAATTATTGCGAACCCCATGAAAAAAAAAATAATTCCCTCGTATTATCCAAAGCCAGCTTGCCATTTTTGACTGATGAACTGCGCAGTGACCTTCGTGTGGTTAGGCTCAGTCTTGTTCCCCTTTGAGGCCTACAGGCTGAAGTATGAGTGAATGCCTGTGTGTGTGAATATATGTGTGTGTGTGTGTGTGTGTGTGTGTGTGTGTGTGTGTGTGTGTGTGTGTGTGTGTGTGTGTGTCTGTGTCTGTGGCGTCCTGTCTCGGCTTATCATCTTCGAGGGTGATGTCGCCTTGTGGCAGAGTGATTATTGTTATTGTTGCTGTTGTTGTTGTTGTTGTTGTTGTTGTTGTTGTTGTTGTTGTTGTTGTTGTTGTTGTTGTTGTTGTTGTTGTTGTTACTGTTGCTACTACTGCTACTACTACTACTACTACTATTATTACTACTACAACTACTACTACTACAACTACTACTACCACTACTACTAATAATAATAGTAGTAGTAGAAGTAGTAGTAGTAGCAGTATTATTATTATTATTATTATTATTATTATTATTATTATCATTATTATTTATTATTATTATTATTATTATTATTATTATCATTATTATTATTATTATTATTATTATTATTATAAGCAGTAGTAGTAGTAGTAGCAGTAGTAGTAGTAGTAGTAGTAGTAGTAGTAGTAGTATGCTTCACATACATGGAAGATTCCACTCACGCTGATCTGCTGAACAGGGTGGAATCAAAAGCATTTCGGCTTATCAACTTCTCTGACTCTCTTCAGCCTCCTCTCTTCGCCGCAATGTTGCATCTCGTGGTATCTTCTACCGCTATTTTTACGTTAACTGCTCTTCTGATCTTGTTAACAGCATACCTTCCCTCCTCTCGTGGCCTTCCTGCACAAGGCTTTCTGTTTCCTTTCGCCGCTATGTATCCACCTCCTTAATGCACAGTTCACACAATTCACAACTTTTCATAGGTTTTACTGGTAAACTTGGAATCTCCTCCACCTGTTTCTATATTTTCCCCTTCCTATGACTTGAACTCCTTCAAGAGGAAGATCTTGACACACTATTTTATTTTTGGATAATATTTTTTTTTATTTCTCTTGGTAAGTATCCATCTTATATATATATATATATATATATATATATATATATATATATATATATATATATATATATATATATATATATATATATATATATATATATATATATATATATAAAGTATTGGTATTCGTGGCGTGGTGGTGGTAATGATGGTATCAGTAGCAGCAGTAAAGTTAGTAAACTAAGATTAAAAAGAAAAACGAAGACCTGAAGGTGACCCGTGAGAGTTGACTATTACCAAGACAGAACGAAACCTTAATTCACCTTAACTTGAAGACTCGGAACTGAAGTGAATCAGGACGGGAGGCGGTGAGCAATGCGGCGAGGGAAGATCATCAAGGCTGTGAGGTGTAGCCTCTCACCTGCCTGCCTGTGACACCACGTGGAGGGAGGACAGGATGCGGGGACTAACAGATACGGAATTGGCAGCTGAAGGTTTATCACTGCGTCGACTGTGTTATCATGAGTGGACTAAAGAGATTCTTGCTATCAGGGAAAGTCTTACATTTTACTGTTGTATTTTTCTTGTGTGTGCGTGTGTTAGCAAGTGCACACCTGCAAGTGACCTATGGAGTTCAGTGTATGTTTATAAGGAAAAGTAGTTACCTAACATATTATATTAAGTGTCTTCCGCGGAAGAAGGCTGACTTCTAACGTATGTATTGAGTGAAAAGGTTCCTTTCCTATGACAGTGGTAACCTGGCACTCGTCCGTGGATGGGTGACGGGAGGCGAGGGTGAACAGTAGTTGTAGAGTCGGATTGAGGTGAGGGAAGGTTGGGTGCAGCACACCATGAGTCTGGATGTTAATTGCTAACTAATTACTAAAGCTTTTAAATTTACATTCCTTAGAGAGCCGTAGATTAAGAGGGAGCCTGATAAGTAGTTTAAGGGATATAACAAGTGTGACGTAAACAAAATTCAGCATCAGTAATCAGGATAGAACAAGAAATATTGGGTTCAAGCTCGAAAAAGTTAGATTAAAAAAAGAGAGACAGGAAGGAAATGATTCTCAAATAGAGTAGTAGATGAGTGGAATGGACTCAGTAATCAGGTTCTTAGTGCTGAATCATAATGGAGCTTTGAAATTTAAATTTATTGATGAGGATGAAAGGTGGAAATAGGGTGGAATACAGGGATTGCTCGCGTAGGCTTGATGGCTTCTTGGACCTTCCCTTATTTCCTTATGTTCTTTTATTCTTATGTTGTTGATGGAAGGTCAGATTGGCGTGCAAGTAGGATTTGGAAGGCAAGGATGAGAGCACTTATGCACAAAGACTCTTGTGGAAGTATTGTGCTTACCAGAAAGGTTATACTTAGTTTTGTGCTTAAATTCCAATGCGTGCTTAGTATTGTGCTTAGCGCACCAATAGGTAGAAGCTTGCTGAATTTTTGTGCTTAAGAAGGCTGGATGGCCGACCATCAAGGAGCCCGAGCCTGCCACATCGGTCCCGTAAGGATGTTCTAGGTGACATGAGTGACTGAAGTGTTGAAAATTTACAGATTAGATCGTCAGGAGTGTTATACGTGACAGATTTGGCGGGAAATGCCTTGGAGAACCTCACAGGAAGGAGTGCTGTACTGACGCCAGAAAGAAAACTGATAATTACGTTGCGTTATTTAACCGATGGGAAAATGCAGCTCTGCAGCAGTGACGACCTTGGCCCTGCCTGTGTCCTAGTGTTCCCTTGCATCTCATTTACCTTTATGGTAATAAAGAATCATGCAGCATTTTATTTTTGGTGCTGTTGAGCGAGTGTCGGGCCATATTTGCCCTTCAGGCTGCTGCTTTCCTCTCGTCATCCGTCCAACTAGGCTTCCTTTCATTGGCCTTTATTGTCTTAGGGGTCGTCATCTCCATACCAGGATAGGAAGGGACGGGAGTTGCGGAGTGTGAGCGGCGGTGTCCTGCGGGCTCAAGGTTGTAAACAATGGAAAAATACTAACCCCTTGCCTGGGATATAATTTGCTTATAAAAGACGGAAATCATTCACTCTCATTCTTACAGAATCAAAGATGAATTAGCTTTTTTATTTACTCCTCCCCCCCAAAAAAAAAAAAAAAATACATTGCACTAATATCACGAAATTAAAAAATGTAAAATTCGACTGTTTTACACCGTAACCATTTCATGCTGTAGCTGCTTCTGGGCTTAAGTTTTATGTTAAGCACAATCTTAAGTACTGTTTTAAGATAAATACAACTTCAGCAGAACTTTAAACCTAATTCTGATAACCCAAATAACGCAGGACACAATAGTATCATGAATGAGGATAGATGTTGCGGTAAAGATATTTTTTGAGTAAGTAACAGATTTTGACAAAAGTGAGGTCAGGGGAAAAGGTCACACCTCCATGGAATCTTTGAGCGTACGTGCACAGAGTAACGGGTGACGCGACGCACAAAGATGTGGCTGGCAGGTTACCATGAGGAAACGAGCGCCTTTTCCTCCTAGCGATAAGATATTAACGATAGAAAAAAAGGGAAAGGGAAGCAGGCTCTTCTTATCAGTGTGTTACTTTTAACCATTCCTAAGAGATTTCGTGGATGTCTGACGTCGAAGGGAAGTAAATCCTTAAGAGGTACTTACTACAGGGAATCCCGACACACTTAGGCGATTTGAAGATAAGGACTCTGGAGAAAATGGAACATTGCTCACGTCATCACTCTTTTCTGGTTCATCACAGGTGTTCGAAAATTACTTACCAATGGGAGCCTTTCATGGACACCTCAACACTTTAGTTACAAGACAACACTCAGTACTCACCAGGTCGCAGGGCGTGACCATCTTCGCGGCGCGATGCTGATGGCCGAAAAGGAAGAAGAACGCGCAGGAAAGGAAGCACTTCCTTCCCAGTCACTTTTTTTTTCTCAAGTTCTCTAATAAACTCCTTTCTTCATCTCTTTTCTAACGTTTCTTCTCTTAAAGGTCAACGAGGACTGGAGTCACAGCACACCGCCATCCAGCTAAGCTTAATGTGATCTTTCGCGCCTTCAAACTTTTTCCTTCTAAAAGATCATGTGCAGTGTTTTATTCAGGGAAGTGTACCCAGGTAACCGGACACCTTACAGGATGAACCTGAGAAGAATCATTTCACAGTTCGTTTGTTTTCTTTCAGTCCGTATCATATTTGCATTTATGTTTGGAAGGCAAGTGCAATAGGTGGTATTTTTTCAGTCTGTAGCTTACTATGTTTGCTGTTCACTGATCACAATTTTTTGCTTGATAGCTTACATGAATAAACAGCGGTTAGTGTTGCCGCCACGATCTCCACTGCCAGCTCCGATCCTAGCAGCGCTGGGAATGAGCAAGATGTGCGCGCCGCCGTCTTCTCAAGCGTGTCATTACTTTCGGTTCAGTCTCGGTCTTGAAAGATCCTCCCTGATGATACACTACCGATACCCCTGACCTTCAAACATTATAGATTAAGAGTCTTAAAGAAGGAAAAGACAGTGTATCATTCTATCGTTGTGGATTTATTGCGTTTCATGCGACCATTGTATTTCCACGACTACTCAGAGACTTTCGTACTAGCCAAGAGTTGCCATGACGCATTATGCCTTTTGTTGTACTACGCGCGGGTGCAGAACTGGAGTGAAAAATTAAAGTTTGGCATCTGATGTACTTTTTGCCAGGGGAGGTGGAGAAGAAAGAGCAGATGTATTTTTAAGAGGAGAATTGGGAGGAACGAGACGGACGTTAAATTATAAAGGGCAGAAGAGGTAAAAAGAACAAAAAAGGAGAGAAAGAAGAGGGAAGAGGAGAATGAGGCAGATCAGGAGGACGATGAATTATAAAGGGAAGGCCTTCACAGTTAGTCCACCCCAAAGGCAGTATCAGATTCTTCCTCACACTTGAGAGGGACTAGGGGAAGGCGCGGGGTCTGCGAGGTCGACGTAATGACATCTAAGGAAGACAAGGTAAGGTAGCTCTTCGCGCCCCAGTTATTTTTAGCCTATCACTGAGCCTCAGGGGAAGGTGAAGAAGATTATGAAGTTAATTCTTGTTAATTATTACTATATCATCACCCTGACGTCATGATGTGTGTGTGTGTGTGTGTGTGTGTGTGTGTGTGTGTGTGTGTGTGTGTGTGCGTGCGCGCGTGCACGCGCGTGAATACCTTGAGAGATAAACATCAGAATATCCTGTGTTGGTTTGCAGGTAACACACACACACACACACACACACACACACACACACACACACACACACACACACACACACACACACACACACACACACACACACGCACGCAGCATTCATCAGGCACGAGCCATTCTTGGAAGCAGGACACACAGAGGAGGCTCACACTCATGACTTGCAAAAGCTCCTCAACAGTCAAGTCACCGTTGTCTTGTCGTTCCCCTGGCTTCACGCCACTAAGCCACGGGGGACTCACGTAACCTCACGCTCCGGTATGCTCTCCTCCCTAAGTCGAACCTGCAGATTTCGACACTCCTGTAATCTTGCTCACACGATTCTATCTCACCTTGGATCCTCTCGCCTTAATCTTTATCCCAAGGGAGGAAGCGACGAGGGAGAGATTGCTTAATGTATCTCAGACGTATGTGGTTTTAGAATGATTCAACATTTAGAAATCCCACGCGAGGAAGACACTTCAGCTTTTCCGTATGAAGAAAATAACACTATGAGACAGGTGTTTGCAGGTGTAAGTAACTGTATGCGCGGGACTCTGTCAGGAGGACTCGACACTGGGAGTCAACTTGAGGGACTAACGACTGCGTGAGGCGAAGACTGCGGCTAGGAGGGGATGGACTAGGCAGAGGGAGGGACAAAAGGAGGAAGGAGTGGGGAAAGCAGAGAATCCATGAGATACCTGAACGTGAGTGAAGGTGAGCACAGTGCGAGAACGAGTGAATTTCTTACACAGATAGGGAGTATATGGAGGAAATGGGATGAGCAGGAATGATTACTGCAAGATAGGAGTGGTGAAGAAAAGGTAGGAGTTGTGTGAGTGTGTGTGTGTGTGTGTGTGTGTGTGTGTGTGTGTGTGTGTCTGTGTCTGTGTGTGGGTGGGTAGGTGGGTGGGTGAGTTTGTGGTTTTGAGGTCACGTTTCTGCTTTCACGCTCCTCCTCCTCCTCCTCCTCCTCCTCCTCCTCCTCCTCCTCCTCCTCCTTTTCCCTCAATGTTCCTCTCTTTTACTTATGTTTTTTTTTTTTTTTCATCTCATGTCTTCTTTCATCACTTACGTCTTTTTCGTCACCACCTTCGTTTACTTTATTTTTTTTTCATTTCATATCTTCTTTCATCACATGTCTTTTTCATCACTACCTTCTTCTCTTTCTCCTCCTCCTTCTCCTTCTCCTTCTCCTTCTCCTTTTCCTTCTCCTTCTCCTTCTTCTCCTTCTCCTTCTCCTTCTCTTTTTCCTTCCCCTCCTCCTCCTCCTCCTCCTCCTCCTCCTCCTCCTCCTCCTCCTCCTCCTCCTTCTCTCAATTCCTTTTTCCGGGCAGCCCATTTTTTTTTTTTTTCTCGGCAAGCTTCAATTCTTTTCCCGGCCAGCTTCGGTTGGAGGGATGGGGAGATGAAGAGGAGCCTTCTCCTATGCTATCCTGTCTCCCACTAATAGTTAGACTAGTAAGGACCTTAGGGTCTGTTGCTATTTGATCGTCCTTTTGTATTGCTTTTGTATTTCTCCTCCTCCTCCTCCTCCTCCTCCTCCTAGATATTTTAACCCATTAATTTCCTGGTCTGACGCCCTTCTCCGCCTCTCTCACTATTTCTCCTTGCTGTGATCCGTCTGCGGCTAGAAGACTCGTGCACGGGCACGAGTCTTCTCCGATCTAAAAAGAAAGTTGCCTCAAAGGGAGGGAGGGAAATATAAACTTTGCGTCTCAGGTGTGTGTGTGTGTGTGTGTGTGTGTGTGTTGTAGTCTATCTGCTATTGTTTCTTTTCTCTTTTCTTTTTGTCGTTATTTTGTTTAATTTACTTGCTCTTTCTTGACAAATATTTCGCTTTCTGCTACATTCTTCTTGTCATGTCTCCACAATCTTTCTTTTTATGCTACTACCTTAAGAATCACGCCACATGTACTCTTGAAAGACGGTACCGCGGTCCCATTGCGTCTTTAACTTAATATAACCTTAATATAACCTTACATCACTGACGGCATAGGGAACAAAATCAAATCCATAGCAAAATCCTTATTCCTTCTTAACAAAAAAAAAAAAAAAAAAAACAGCAGCGCATATGCCAAACGTTGATGGATGTCTGAACTACAAGAGCTGAGTGAAACGGATGAAAGTGTTGCTTATCACGGAGAGCAAGCGACGTCAGAGAATTGGCAGGTTTTTTCAGGCTCACTGGCCTCACTCACAGTCGCTTAGGCGGATCACCGGAAAACACACTCGAGTGAAGAAAATTGTGCTGCTTTTATCCCAGTCCTACCCCGGGCAATTAAAGGAGAAATGAACATGAACATTATGGTTCACTGAGGTAATGGGGTTGTTATTGAGTTCTGGACAACGAGAGAGAGAGAGAGAGAGAGAGAGAGAGAGAGAGAGAGAGAGAGAGAGAGAGAGAGAGAGAGAGAGAGAGAGAGAGAGTACAAACTTCACCTTTTTCTCTCCCGTTCATGTAAGAAAAACTGCACCTACTTGGCATACCTTTCTCGAGCGCGGTGTTTGTCGAAGACTCACGTGTTGTGCGGGGAAGGCAAGCCAGACCACTCCTAGGCGTCCTCAGCTTGGAGTATTGGGTTTCTCTCGCCCAATATCGGCGGTGTAAGTCTGCGTCGTGACCTGCTGAGTGTGGTTCTCTCTCTCTCTCTCTCTCTCTCTCTCTCTCTCTCTCTCTCTCTCTCTCTCTCTCTCTCTCTCTCTCTCTCTCTTACCGGAGTCTCGTTGATGGCACAATCCGTGGTGAGTGCCGCGGTTAGAGGCATCAGTAGCTTGGGGGATTCCAGTCTGCGGGTATGAAGGGAACGTTTTCACTGCGTTTCTAGTTTTCTTTGGCTTCTGTTAATACTCTTCTGTGCTGCTCTTTCCGCGTGTTCTGTGAATAACGATGTTTTCAGTCTCCGACTTTACTGATTTCAGTGTTTGTTATGTACCCAAAAAAAACAAGTACGTGGAGTGTCGTTATATTTTTTTTTATTTTATTTTGTGATTTTTGCTGCTCCGATTAACTTATTTAAAAGCACATTGTGACGTTTATACTTTTTTGAGCATTACGTCGCTTCTTCTTTCTTTTTGGTCTGTCAATAATCGTTGGTCATGAAGAATTGCATTATTTCCTAGAGATGAAATGAATGGAACAAACTTAGTAGACAGGTTGCTAGCGCTGAGTCATTAGGGAGCTTTATAAAAAGATTAGACATATGTATAGATGAGGATGGTAGGTGGAAATAGGTAGGCATGTTTAATACAGCACTGCCACGTGTACACCTGGCGGTTTTTTCCAGCTTCCCTTATTTTTTTATGTTCTTACTTTCATTAAATATCACGAGGTCCTTATCTCTCCATGTCGCTTGATAAAATGGGACGGTGGAGACGCCGTGGAGGAGAGTGGAAGGAGGAATGAAGAGAGATGTTGTGGTGGAGACAAAGAAGGACAAGGAGGGAGGACGGAAGGCAGTAAACTTGAGGAAAAAGATCATATGTATTTCAAGGAATGTTATTGTTATCTTATCTCACGTCTTCAGAGGAGTGATTAGCGTGTCCTCTATCCACCTAAGTCAGGGGAAATAGGAAGGAAGTAGTTGAAAGTTGAATCAACAGGGAAAGGATGCAAAGGAAACATGAAAAGTTACAGAGTGTGAGATCAAAGGAATGTAAGAGAGAGAATGTAAATTGTAAAAAAGACTAAGGGAAATTATTGTTTTCAAGTGGAGTGACAGGAAGTAGAAAAATAGGAGAAAGTTAAACCAACAAAGAAAGACTGCAAAGGAAACCTGAGAGATTACAGAGTAGAAGATCAAAGGAATGCAAGAGATAGAATGTAAACTGTTAAAAAGACTGAGGGAAATTATTCTTTTCAAGTAAATCCTGATGAGTATTGTTCTTCCATTGCATTTTCTCCCACTTAGTATATTGATCAGGATTTGGAACAGTCGTAGATGGGAAAGAAACAGGCAATGGGTGATGGAAAGTGTCTAATGATGGACAGGTAACATAACACGGTGGGATCTCATAACTATATTATGTGTTGTTTGACGAACAGGTAACGTGATCTGTTACCTTTGACTTAATGCGGCCTGGTGATAATGCGTTTTGGTGTGACCTGTCAGAGCCGAGGCGGCAGGGTGGCACCATCCATGGGAGGGGGGGAAGGAAGGGGATAACTGGATAATTGTCACTTGTTTGTCCCTCCCTCCTGAGAGAGAGAGAGAGAGAGAGAGAGAGAGAGAGAGAGAGAGAGAGAGAGAGAGAGAGAGAGAGAGAGAGAGAGAGAGAGAGAGGGAAGTTGTTGTCTGTACTTGTATAGATAACAGTAACCACTTACGATAAGTTAAGTGGAAAAAAATCAAAGGAAAAATAAGACAACTAGTGCTGCTGATTGGCTTGGCGGATGTGTGACAGCATTAGGACACCGCCTGTGATTGGCCAGAACGCCACCACGTAGACAACCAAAATACGTGACGTCATTCTCGGGACCAGAGGATCATGTACCATCATCAAATCCAACTAAGGAAAAAAAAATGAAGGCTCCAATCACAGCTATGACATCAGCGGGCCTTGCAACATGGAGCACCCTCCCCTGGGGCCGTGTAGGGGCATGTCACGCTGGGCAGGTGGTAAATATTTCGGTACACGAGGGAAGGACCAGTCTAAGCCTCCGCCAGACATCCCTACGTCACTTCATGCAGTGTTTATACTTTGTCATGCAATATATAATATACAAATAGATACGAAAAAAAGGAAAGTAGAAAAAAATGGAAAGAAAGAAAACTCGTACGAATAAACGACGACACAAACCATCACTGAACACGCTCCTTCTGTAGATTATGATATACAAATACATACATTCTGTAGAAGGAAGATGTTCAGTGATGGATTGTGGTACGTCCTCTTCTCTTATGTTTACTTTTTTCTTTCTCTCTCTCTCTCATTTTTTTTTTTTTTTTTTTTAGCTTATACCTCAGTTCTTATCTCACCACACTTACTGCGTATTGGGTACCACTGATAATGATTTTCCTGCTCCACTTCCTCTGTTTATTCTTATTTCAACGGTGCCAAATTATCTCGATGTTGCGATGACAAAGTACAAGTCATTCATTTTGACCCCAATTCCAGTATGATAATTACTCAATAGATCTCATCCTTGCTGCCTTTGTCACCACTCGTTCGCTGTTCATGGCAAAGGGTTCCAAAGGTTGAATGTTACACGTCACTTGCTTACGAGGAAGTGATAAAGTGAGGCCGTCGTCACTACAGTGTGTGGCGTGTTTCCTTGTTTTGTCTGCCACTCTGCTCCACTTAAGGCAAATGGTATAATGCACGGGAAAATGTTTTGTTGAGAATTAGGAATGATGAAACCTTTTGGCGAATCTATTCACGTGTTTGTGCCATTCATGAGGGCCTGCACTTGAGACGAGAGAGAGAGAGAGAGAGAGAGAGAGAGAGAGAGAGAGAGAGAGAGAGAGAGAGAGAGAGAGAAAGAGAGAGAGAGAGAGAGAGAGAGAGAGAGAGAGAGAGAGAGAGAGAGAGAGAGAGAGAGAGAGAGAGAAGGGTCTGGAAACGCCTCTACCTGCTATGTTACTTGTAATCTTTTTCAAGCGGTGGTATAAAGAAAGAGAAAGGGCAGATTTTATAAGTTTATTGTCGACATATTGTTATACGATGATCACAGAGCATAAATATAATGTACACAGCGAAGAAGAATTATCATTAACTATGCGATGATTGTTACTGTAAGATGGAGAGGGAAAGTGAGTGTGTTGTTTCTCGTGTGGGGTGGGAGCTCCCAGACGCTGCCCTTACGGTCCTCCTGTCTGCACCACGACCACTGGATGAGCGTGTCTTGCTTCCCGGCCACGGCTCGTCAAATCTTCTTGGTGCTGATGTAGAGCACCAGTGCCTGGAACCCCACGGACATGGCGCTGATCATCATGTCCAAGACTGTCAGGATTACGTTACACATCAGCAGAGCGACCTGTGTTTGTTGAGCACCAAGAGGATAACCTACGCTGATGATGGTGCGGTAGTTTACTATTCCCAGGTAGAGAGTGAGTGCTGAAGTAGCCAGACAGCCGCCGTGCATCACCAGGAACTTGAACTTGGTGGCCAGCAGACCTGCGGTGCCGGAGAGGGCGGCGGCGAGGCCCAGAACAAGCACGTATACCGCGATGAAGGCGTTGTAGTAAACGAGGCTTCCAATCCCGAAGAAGAACAGCAGTGCTCCTGACCCGCACCTCAGCCCGTGCAGTACCAGCAAGAGTATCTCCAGACTCCTGGGCAACACAGCCGTGTTAATGTAGTGCTGCTCCATGGCGTCTCCTGTCCACCTGAAGAGAGTGCGTGTGTCTGGAGGGAAAGTGTATCGGCAACTGAGGAGCTAGGTATTTGGGAAGCTGCTGACTTCTGGTGGGGAGGGGCGGCCGTTGATAATGTGTAGCCCAAGTTTTTATACGGCCTTTAACTGATAGCCATATCTTTCCTTCAGCCTTGTGCGCCAGGTACCGGCGGGCGCAATCCTTCTCCTCCGTCACGCCCATTGTGATTCTTTCTCTCAAAGACAGATATGATGATATTGTTCACTCTGCTGCTTTGTATCTAAAGCCCAACATTCTGGACCTTTACCTAACATTTAATTCTTATGCTGTCACTCTAGTATCTTCTCTTCTGAGCTCCTCTGATTACAACTTCATATCTGTATCTTGTCCTATCGCTCCAGTCCCTCCTCAGGATCCCCCAAAGTGGAGAGGCGTCTGGCGTTTTGCCTCTGCTAATTGGGGGTAATATGAGGAGGTATTACTCTGATTTTCCTTGGAATGACTGTTGCTTCCGTGTCAGAGATCCGTCTATGTGTGCTGAGTGCATAATAGAGGTGATAGTGTCTAGCATGGAGGCGTACATTCCTCACTCTTTCTCTCGACCTAAACCTTCCAAACCTTGATATAACATAGGATATTCTCGTGCTATACATGACAGAGAGGTGGCCCACAAAAGGTACTCTAGCCTTCCATCACCTAAATCTCATGGACTGTTCATTTTGTGCCCGGAATCATGCCAAGTCTGTTTTCAAACTAGCCAAAAACTCCAACTATATGAAATATCAAAATCTTTCAGGATCTAACTTTTCTCGTGACTTCTGGCATCTAGCCAGAAATATCTCTTAATAACTTGACCATCTTTTCCTCCTTTATTTCAACATGATGGCACTGCTGCCATCTAGTCTAACTCTAAATCTGAACTCTTCGTTCAAACCTTTGCTAAAAATTACTTTTGATGATTCAGGGCTTGTTCCTCCCTCTCCTCCACCTTCTGACCACTTCATTAAGATTCTTCGCAGCGATGCCCTCGCTGGCCATAACCCTCGGAAGGGTTATGGACCTGATGAGGTCCCTCCTATTGTTCTCCGAAATTGTGCCTCAATGCTTGCACCTTGTCTATCCAAACTTCTCCAGTACCGTTTATCAACATTTACCTTTCCTTCGTGCTGGAAGTTTGCATGCATTCAGCCTGTTCGCAAAAAGGGTGACCGCCTTTCACGGGAACTACAGTGGGGTGAGGACAGATCAAACACTGGGTACTGATGAAAAAATATATTTCACAATCCCTCTCATTCCCACACATTCTCCAGGGTCTCCGAGAGGACGCTGCATCGACATAATACTCCAGGGTCTCTGATCGGAGGCGATAGGTGGAAAGTGGGTCATCCAGGGTGTGGCTCCTCACTGACCGACTGACCGACTGGCTGGCTGGCTAGCCTGGCCTGGCTGGCTGGCCTAGCTTGGCTGGTTGGCTGACTGGCCTGGCTAGCTGGCTGGTTGACTGGCTGGCTGGCTGGCTGGCTGGTTGGCTGGCTGGCTGGCTGGCCTGGCTAGCCGGCTGGCTGGCTGGCTGGCTGGCTGGCTGGCTGGCTGGCTGGCTGGCTGGCTGGCTGGCTTGTGGCTGGCTGGCTGGCTGGCTGGCTGGCTGGCTGGCTTGTGGCTGGCTGGCTGGCTGGCTGGCTGGCTGGCTGGCTGGCTGGCTGGCTGGCTTGTGGCTGGCTGGCTGGCTGGCTGGCCGGTCTGACTAGCTGGCTGGCTGGCTGGTTGGCTGGCCTGACTGACCGGCTGGCTGGCCTGGCTGGTCTGGCTGGTCGGGCTGGACTGGCTGACTGGCTGCTGGTTCTAGATTGCCTCCGTTGACATGCTGTCCAGGCCAAGTTGCTTCTCAAGGATCCTCCCCGGCATCGCTAACTACCTTTCACACAGTCTTTTACATCCTATAAATACCATAACACTTGAACATCAGTCAACCTTTATTCTACTTGACAATTAACTGAGTCCCCTGCCACCGCTCTGATCCCTCAAATTACCGTCCTATTGCTTTAATATCCTGCCTTTCTAAAGTTCCATAATCTATCCTCAACTTGAAGATCCTTAAATATCTATCACTTCACAACCTTATATTTGATCGCCAGTAACTGTTCTGGTGTGGTTGCTTCAGGCTTTCTTTACTGTGCCTTCGTCATCTTTTAGAAAATTTAATGAGACATATTAACAAATTTTGACCGAGTCTGACAAAACTTTGATTTTCAAACTACCCTCCTATGGCTTCTATCCATTCTGTAACTTCATCTCAAGTTTCCTTTCTGACCGTTTTGATGCTACTCTGGTAAACGGTTGCTGTTCTTCTCCTAGTATATTAATTAATTAATTACTAACAGTAGTGTTCCTCAGGATTCTGTTCTGTCACCCACTCTCTTTTTATTATTCACCATTGGTCTTCTAAGCCAAGCTTTTTGTCCTGTCCACTCATATGCTGATGATACCACCCTGCATTTTTCCACGTCTTTTCATAGACGCCCAATCCTTCAAGATGTAAGCAGCTCACGCAGGGAAGCCATAGAATGTATGACTTCTAATCTCTCTTAAAATTTCTGCTTGGGACAAACTTAGTATTGTTCAAAGCCTCAAAAACTTAATTCCTCCATCTGCCAACTCGACACAGCCTTCCAGATAACTATCCTATTCCCCTACTCGGCTTTTTATTACGCCAGCAGCAGGAACTTTTTATTTAAGATAGCGTCTGTTATAGTAGTGGGTTTGAGGGAAAGTTTAAATTAAAGGACTATTTGCAAGTTTTGTTTTATAGTTACAACTGGAGAATTCATCCTTTACGAAAAATATAGTAGCGTGATGTTTCAGAATGTTTTTTTTTCAGTGAGGCACGCTGCGTCTGTGATTACTGGAGACGTTAGGAATATGTCACTCTGTCTTTTTATCAATAAAACAACGTCACTTCACACTTAGCTATAGAGTATGTTTAGGGTTTATGCACACACACTTTCAACCACAGCGCTGAGTCCAACGAGAGACACGCCAACAGTCTCGATGTGGCCCTCCGTCTCACACCAGGGCTTGCACACGCAACCACTAGCACCGTGGGTCACTCCCCTTCGCCGCACACTCTTCTCACTATCCTGCCTCGGGAGGTGCCGCCGGCTAACATACAGCGGACGTAGACATAACATTCGTATTTGCATCAGCAGCCCACGTGAGCAGGATGTTGCCTGTTCTTGTGCTGGTTGGCGATATTTCATCAGACGGAAAAATAGGGAAGTCTCATACACTAAATGAACAGAGAACAACTTCCGTGATGTTTAACAAAGGGTCTGATCCTGCCTATCCCTCCCTACCTATGGTTATAATCCCTTCTTCTTCAATTACACTTAACTGTCCCCCCTCTTCTACACTGAACATCCTCGTTCTGTCCTTTACTTATAATCTAAACTGGAAACTTCACATTTCACCTCTAGCTAAAACAGCTTCTCTGAAGTTAAGCGTTCTGTGTCCTCTATGCCAGTTTTCTCGGCCACCCAGCTGCTAACTCTGTACGGGGCCCTTACCTGGCCATTTTTTAAATACGTTTCACCTGTTTTTGTGGGGTTCCACTCATACCGCTCTTTTAGACATGGTGGAATCAAAAGTTTTTCTTCTTATCAACTCCTTTCTTCTAACTGATTGTATTCAGCCTCTCTCTCATTCCGTAATGTTGCATATCTTGCTATCTTCTGCTATTTTTACGCTAGTTGCTCTTCTGATCTTGCTAACTGCATGCCTCCTCCTTCTCCCGCTGCCTTGCTGCACAAGACTCAACTTTCTCTCACATGTATTCTGTCACATCTCTAATGCAAGAATTAACCAAAATTCTCAATCATTCACCCTCTTTTCTGATAAACCCAGGTACTCCCTGCCTGCTAGAATGTCATATCAAACAATCATTGGTTCTTATACTCTCACCTAATAAGAATTCCTGCGGCTGACTGAAGGGGTGAATAGCCTTAACAGTGATCAAGCTACTACGGTGGTGATATTTGCGTGCGAAATTGTAATTTTGTTTATTGGAGTGCCTTCCCGGCTTTTAACTTAACTTATGTGATCTGCTTTTGATAAATTAACAATGAAACTAAAAAAAAAATAGAAAAAAATAAAAACTTTTTTACTAGAAAGACACTGGCGAGTTGTTGTCTGCGGGTAATCGCTTATCTCGCTGCATTTGATACGTAAAGAGATGTCCGAACTGAAACACTCACATGATACCGCCGGTACTCTGTATGAGGTACGATAATTGGTGTGTATAAAAGACAAACAGCTGAAGACGCGGCAGAGACCGCACCACGCCTTCCCACAGCCAACATGAAGCTCCACGAAAAGGTGAACGTGAACAAGGCCGTGCTGCCGCGGCTGCTCCCAACATTCCTCTTCAAACTTCACCTCGCCAAGCTTTCCCTCGCCTTTGCTATCAACTTCATGGGCATCCTCACCATGTCCCTGTACAGCCTGTTCGGCTTCGTCACCCTGTTAGCGGCAGGCATCACGGCTTTGTGCGCAGGGGTCTTCGGCATTCTCGCTAACAAACACAAGTTCCTGGTGTTGCACGGCGGCTCTGTATTTCTCTACAGCCTGTCCTTCTATTTGTCCCTCGTGGCGTACATGACCACCTATGCAGCGGTGGGAGGGACGTATGTTGACATCGGGAGTGGCGCGGTGCTCCTGATCTGCCTGCTGCTGCTGGTGTTGAATCTGGTCGTGTCCGCCCTCGGCTTTGGTGTCGAACTCATCGTCATATACGTTGCAGACTGTCAACGGCGCCTTGCCATCGAAGACATGCGTCGGGAGACGAGTCTCCCTTAAGTTATGCGGAGTAGATGTCACAAGCCGGCGCCATGACAAAGGCGGTGGTTGTGGTGGTGCGAGGGCGTGCCTGGAATCCATGCAGCAGGGACTCCGAGGACGGCTGATGGGGGTCAAGGATTCCGTGTGTTGTTTGCCTCTGAAGCAGTACAACGCTTGACCTCTACTCGACAGTGTAATAGTGGTTTCATGTTTGGTTTGTGTGTGTGTGTGTGTGTGTGTGTGTGTGTGTGTGTGTGTATGCTTATGTTGACAAAGTCAGCATGTGTGTTGTGACGAAAAGTTTGCTTTATTGATAAAACTTGTTGAATTGCGGTTAGCACTTGGATGAATTGATTATTATTGAATTTTGTGTCCCTTGTTTTAAGGAACAAGGGAGTAAATGTACCTCTGAAATAAAAAAAAATAAAAAAAGATCAATGTTACTTCGAAATAAACTTGTTATTCAGAACAAATGAAATGTTTCATTCATTATCTTTTCTGGGGATAGAGTCACATGGCAAAGAACACACACACACACACACATTCACAGTTTCTTGGTAAATAGATAAGGAAACAAAAAAAAGTTTATTTTATTTTCCGCCGTTATTACGTGATAGCACAGGAGAAGAATCGATAGTTTGTAGGATGGCGTGGAGGGGAGCGTCTAGAATATGACTGGTGGTTTAGAGAGAAGTGTGCGTTTGTTACATGACTAAGGACTCCTCATCATTCTTGAACGCGTGACACAACATTGTTAATTTGCTATATTGTTTTGCCCAGTTTTTATATAATTAATGTCTTGTTTGGGTCGGAGTAGGAGGATGTAGCTGAGATTTACTTGTTGTATCATGTCTAGCCATGTTGTGTTTGTTTGCTTGTATTAATTTGACATAATACGTGTCGGACAAAGGGTACACCATCGTAAGAAAAGCACGTTTGTTATTGTCCCGTGAATGCTGCCGTCGCTTCGGGGAAGAGGAAGGCTTATGCCAGTTGTTTGTTTATTTGTGCACGAGTCTTTTTAAGCCTCCTTGCTATGTAAGCATTGGCGTGAATGCAAGAGTATAACATTGTAGCTTATTGTAGGTCGGGATCATTAGCCTGAACTGCAGTAAAAATGTTTCATTCTAAGTTAATTAAAGTAATAGTTTGATATTCCTTAGTTTCATACACACACACACACACACACACACACACACACACAGAGAGAGAGAGAGAGAGTGTTGTACCTTATCAGTTTATCTATTAAAGGTTGCGTGGCGTCGAACACTTGAAGTCTTGTATCCGGTGGCCTCTACTCTCTCCCTCCTCTACGATATGGAATTACCTATTATCTACCTCTCCTCTCCCATTCTTGCTCTGTCATCCCTTGTACTTCCCCGAAACGCTACTCTGCGTCACTTCCTGTTACGTCACCAATCGCTGACGGAAGGCCAAAATATAATAACATCAACACCAGATAGAAAAAATGGCTCTGAATATAATAACATGCAGCTGAAGGGTTGGAGATAACGCCACGCCCGACTGCACCTGACGACAGCCAGCCCCGAGTATTAGTCATTGATAAAAATAATGTTTTCCACTTAGCGTTAGTCGAGAGGACAGCGCTCAGTTGTGGTGGTCACAGAAACGCATTGCTCTTTTACTGCAACTATTTTGAAAGGCCTCAGAGATGTTTATTCGAGATCTCAAGAGTGTTTCTCCTATTAGTGATGTAGAAATCTTATTAATCTATCGCTGGAAACATAAAATTGCCCTTAAAAACTCGTGAAACTTCAACTATGGCTATTTGAAAGTAGTTGGGGTACTATGTAGAAACGTTTCAGAGTATGTTTCTTTGAATCGCACCGCAAGATCGTCAGTTTCAAGATGTCGCTGCGTGGCCTAGAAATGCCCTTATCTTTAACGGCTATCGCATCATGGACTTTTGGGGGTCGACATGAGCTTCTGCAAACGTGTCACTCTTAAACTCTGTGTGCGGCACCACGGTAACGAGCCAACCATCTAATCTCCACGAATATAAAGAGTCGATTATTCAAGTTACACACTGGTGCTTTAGGTCATGAAAATAAGTACAGATAATAACAATAATGATAATATTATTGATGATGGTGATAATTGTAATGATGATGATGATGGTAAAAGTAACAATGATAATAATAATAATAATAATAATAATAATAATAATAATAATAATAATAATAATAATAATAATATGTTAACAAGCAAGTACATGAACGTGGTGTGAAAAATATGCCTTAACTTCTCCGAGACTAACAAAACCAGGGTTCAGTCTTGGCAGCCTCGCATGCCACGCGGGAGACAAGTCATGCTGGCTCTCTCCCTCACTGATAAGCAATGGACTGATAAGCACCCTCTACGATGAATGAGCATTTTTACACGTAGAGCGAACAGCCACTATGCATACTGAGCTGGTTCAGAGGACGCTAAGACAAATCAACCAGTGACAATTCTTTTATATAAACTCAGTTGAAAGTAGTAGCGAGAACACATTAATTAAGCTGATTAGCGCACACGCTTGAGAGGACATGAGTGACAGCAGTGGGTGCAGCGCGCGTCCCTCAAATTTTCATAATAAAACCAGGAATGCAATGACGAGGTGCGTGTGTTGGACAGCGTCTTGTGTCACGGGGGTCTGTGGTCTTGTGATCTTTATGTATGAATTTTGTAACATGCCATGGTGGTCATTGTAAGTTATATAATAGTGAATTCTCTATTTTTATTTATTTTTTTTATATATTCATTTATTTATTTATTTATTTATTTATTTCATTTTATTTATTTATTCTTTTTTTTTGAGAGAGAGAGAGAGAGAGAGAGAGAGAGAGAGAGAGAGAGAGAGAGAGAGAGAGAGAGAGAGAGAGAGAGAGAGATTCTTCAACCTGCTCCTGCTCCTCCACAGTTTCACAGTACTAGCACTTAGCAAAAATATTTTCTTTTTTTCTATAATAGAATATCGCCATAACAAAATTTTTAACAGTTTTTTATTCATATTTTATTCTCTTTCCTCTTCCTTTGTTCTCTTGCTCCTCTTCAGGTACCCAGGAAAGCCGGCGTGAGGACTTTCATCCGGTAGAAACCAAGCCTGAAGGGAGGCAGTAAGGGGTTGCAGTGGCCGGGTGGGAGCGCCGCGAGGTATTGAGATGCACCGCCTGTAGGACCCTTGTGTGTCTTTCTCAAAATCGTTGGTTCTGTAGGCGAGACGTTGATCCCTCAGGGAGATTTTTGATAAATAAGCTTCTCTCTCGGTGATGGAGGACCAAACATAACCAACTTCAGTTCTCCGTCTCTTTGCATTTTTCAGCCACTCTCTCGCACGCTGCATTCTCTCGTCCATTCACGAGGCTGAGTAACTACGAACTTTGATATTTAAGGAGATATTGGTCTTGATGGAAGTTCTTGTTTTGGGAATTATTCACAACTGTGATGTAAATTTTTCAAGGCGTACCCGAATTCATTTCCCTAAAGAAATGAGACGCTATTGATTTTAAACAAGAGCAGTACGCACTTCGCCGCACACACACACACACACACACACACACACACACACACACACACACACACACACACACACACACACACACACACACACACACACACACACACACACACACACACACACAGTTATATGTACCCAGTGAACCTCATTTACGCAAATAAATGAGAAGCAACTACACACACACACACACACACACACACACACACACACACACACACACACACACACACACACACACACACACACAAATGAAAAGAAAAAAGATCAATGATGCTCTTTTTTTTTTTTTTTTTATCTGGAACAATACCTTTTCCGGCTTTGAAGAGGGCGGAGCGATATTTATCCTGGGCTTCCATTCCGTATTTGGCCAGCGGAAGACTTGCATGTATCCCACGAGAGAGAGAGAGAGAGAGAGAGAGAGAGAGAGAGAGAGAGAGAGAGAGAGAGAGAGAGAGAGAGAGAGAGAGAGAGATTAATAACGTCTTTCCTACATCAGGGAAGAAAGAAGTGAGGGGACATGAAAAAAAAAAAAGTGAGACGATAAAAGGATGATTAAGGGCGGGAGTATGGCAAGGGATAGAGGGATGGAGGGAGGCCTAAAGGGAAAAATCATATATTGGGGACGGAAGAAGAAGCTATGAAAGGTTAAAGAGTGAGATTAAGGTAATAAATTAGGAGGGAAAGAGGGTGCAAAAGCGGAAGGAAAGAGGTCGTGAAGGGAAAGGGAGAGGAAAATACATCTGATGGAGAGAAAGATAGAGGAAGTGAACGAAAAAAAGTGATGATCGAAATCCACACCACATTAACTATCTCGTGTCCTGTGTAGCTGTTCCTCTACACCAGTGGTTCCCGATCTTTTCTATCTCGTCACCCAATATAACATGTTATATTAAGAGTGTTTTCCCTTTCTTGTAACAGTGTGTAAATACTAAGTACTCGTACACTTATTGCACTGCGCAGCACATATACGTACACCTGCTTACGTCTGTCTCCCTCGGCTGATGTTTACAGAGTAACTGACAGCGTGAAATAGAGCAGTGGTTCCCGATCTTTTCTAAGTTCCTGCTTAAGAGTTGCATCTGAATGTCATATACTGATATAATACATAAATGTGTAACACTTTAATCTCAATTTAAATTATTTTCTTACATGACACACAATTTTCTTCCTGAATCTCTTTTCCTGTTGTGCATTCTTACGTATATGTACACTCCACGTCACGTACATGTTACGTAACACAATTTCCTTCCAAAACATCTTTTTCTTCTGCACTCCTATACACACTGGCCATGTCATGTAGCCCTCCATGTATCCCATTATTTCCGAGTTCCTTTTGAAAATATTCATGCTCCCTGGGGTGCACCATGCACGCAGGTTGACTATCACTGGAATAGAAGTAGACTCGTGCAGTGAGTGACACGTGCTAGACACTCCGTGGTCAGGGTTCTGAGTGACTGTCCTGAAGCACACCTGTCAAAATATTTTTTGTCTTGCCACACACTTTAATACATATTTTTATTTTTTATTTATTTTTTCTAAAACAATATAATAGTTTTTAATGTTCATTGTAATTCGTTTAACTTTATTTCTTAATCATAATAGGATTACTTTACAATTTCACATACTAAGACTAAGTTAACGTTACTCCTAGTGCCAGGTAACCATCGCGTCTTCTTGATTTCTAGAATTTTTCACTTTTTTTTTTTCTGTCACTCCTCCATTACCAATGAAAAATTGTAATATTAGCCACAGGGGGTAATTTGCCCCCAGTTTGAGAACTAATGCTCCAAACTGGGGAAAGCCGTGGAAAACTATACAAGAGAACACCATGTTTGAAAGATGTCTGTTTCCGTTGTGAGAACATAGTGAGACACACAGACGGTAAACAGAGACAGATGACTCCTCTTTAGTGTTTGATTGTCGGGGTCGCTGCATTTCTAGTGTTTTGCAGATATTGTTAATGGAAACTAGACTGCACCAAAAGCTTGGAGCTTCTCACAGCAAATCTTTCAGCAGCTAAAGAAATATTTAATTAAAACTAATAGAGGTTGAACTACAGAGAAAGTGACAAATATAACGTTGTCAGCTATAATTTTATCAGAATGCATTGTTAGTTTCTGTCTCACACTCTTTCTTGTCATGTTCTTAATAGATAAATGAAGAAACTAAGAAAGAAATACAACATACTTTTTTTCGGAAAGGCGCTAAAGAATTGTTTTTATCAGCAGAGAAATCCCGTTTGTTAAGTAGCACTGATATGAAATGAGGAAATACCCGAAAAATGACACAGGCATCCACATGATACCGCCTCCACCGGATGAAGGACGATAATTGGTGCGTATAAAAGACGGACAGCTGAAGACGCGGCAGAGACCGCGCCACGCCTGCCCACAGCCAACATGAAGCTCCACGAAGAGGTGAACGTCAACAAGGCCGTGCTGCCGCGGCTGCTCCCAAGATTCCTCTTCAAACTTCACCTCTTCAAGCTTTCCCTCGGCATTGTCATCACCATCTTGGGCATCCTCGCCATGTGCCTATTCAGCGTACTTGGCTTCGTCACCCTGTTGGCGGCAGGCATCACGTCTATGTGCGCAGGAGTCTTCGGGAGTCTCGCTAACAGGCTCAAGTTCCTGGTGTTGCACGGCGGCTCTGTGTTCGTCTATGGCCTTTCCTTCTGCATATCACTCATTGCGTACGCGGCAGCTTATGCAGGGGTGGGAGCGGTGTATGAATTTGAAGGGAATGTCGTGGCGTTCATGGTCTGCATGCAACTGCTGCTGATGGTGGACCTGATAACGTCCGCCCTCAACTTAGGCGTCGAACTTATCGTCATATACGTCGCAGACTGTCAACGGCGACTTGCCATCGAAGACATGCGTCGGGAGGCGAGCCTTTCTTAAAACCGCGAGGAAGTGTGTGGCATCCCAACAGCAAAGACCCCGACGACGGCTGCCAGGGATCAAAACACAACGCTTGACTTCTACTCGACAGTATTATACTACTTTTATATCATGGACATGTGTGTGTGTGTGTGTGTGTGTGTGTGTGTGTGGACTGAGTAAACGTGTGCTGCTGTGGAAAAGCGTACAATTTGTTTATTGGTAAAGTCTGATAAGGTAAAGTAAGCACTTGGTTGAGTTAACGTTTTATCTGCAGAAGTTAATTCTTCTAGTTCAGGAACAAATGTATCTCAAAAAAAAAAAAGAAAAAAATGATGCTGATAATAGAATATGAAATGAAAAGAGAAGAAAACTCAACATTACTTTAAAATAAACTTTACTTTTTACAAGAAGTGAAATGTTTCATTCACTATCAATCCTGCGCCATCTAGGAGAGTCACCTGGCAAAATAATAAAAACAATAAGCACACACACACACACACACACACACACACACACATAGGGTACGCGTAACTTTGATAATCTTTTTTTTTTTTTTTATCAATAGGTAACATGGGACAGCCCCTTATCTTATCTTGCTACCACTTGGGTACACGATGGAAAAATTTGTTGTTTGTCCGTTGGCGATGGCGGGGAGTGTCTAGAATATGAGTCTTCTGAAGGGGTTTAGTAGCTAATCCTTCCTATGATCTAAAACCATGACACTATTGTTATACGTGTACGTTTTACTGCTTGGCTTAGAAGTAACGTTCAAGGAGGAAAATAAAACTTGTCTATTTTCATTATCGGCTTTGTAGTGTTCGTTTGCACGTAATAACCAATAAATTGCAACTTGTATTTGCAGTCATCTTGTGCGTGTTAGTCTTCATTCAGAAAAGCGAGGCTTATTTAATTCATCAATTAATTAATTTATTTATTCATTCATTTATTTATTTTACTTATTTATTTGTTTATTTATTTATTTATTTATTTATTTATTCATTTATTTTTATTTATTTATTTATTTATTTATTTATTTATTTATTTATTTAGAGAGAGAGAGAGAGAGAGAGAGAGAGAGAGAGAGAGAGAGAGAGTTAGTGTTCTAGTGTTATTCACAGCAATATATATATATATATGTATATATATATATATATATATATATATATATATATATATATATATATATATATATATATATATATATATATATATATATATATATATATATATATATATATATATATATACAAACACACATTTTACGAGAAAGCATAGTTGAGTAACAAGTGAACTGTAAGGCAGCAAACACATTTTTCATCCCAGTCCAGTAAGGAAAGAACAGAAAACAAAAGAAAGGAAAGAAAGAAAGAAAAAAGAATTTTCACCACCCACACCACATGTTCCTAAGACTTTTCCTGCGAAATGGAGAACAATATTCGTCTTGAAAATATCCCCGTACACCCCCCTCCTCCTCCTCCTCCTCCTCCTCTTCTTCCTCCTCCTCCTCCTCCTCCTCCTCCTCCTTCTCCTCCTCCTCCTCCTCCTCCTCTTCCTCCTTTTCCTCCTCCTCCTCCGCCCCGCGGCCTCCTGCCTCAGTCGGGAGGTGGAGGTCCTGGGTGGCTTTCACAGTTTTGGGTCTGCGCCGCGTGAGGGAACCTTTACCCACGACCATCTTCATTTCTTCCTTGTGGAGTGGTATGCTGCAGGGCTGACGGAAGAGAGAGAGAGAGAGAGAGAGAGAGAGAGAGAGAGAGAGAGAGAGAGAGAGAGAGAGAGAGAAATTATAAATGAGAAAAAGAAAGGCGCAGCATGAAGAGTGGACAACAAGGGAGTTGCAAAAGGATGAGGGGCCAGAGGAAAGTCTTGCAAGGAAGGAAAAGATCAAGGAGTTCGCCTGGAAGAAAATTAATTGGAACGAGGGAAATGGAAAATAGTAAGACGGATTCACCAGTACCGGGAAGTGAACAGAGGAGGATCAGCGCTATGATAATGTACACGAAAAGCATTGAAGGAATATTTGTTAAGTAATTTGAGGCTCTTAAAATGTGAGAAAAGGAATCTTGCTTGCAGAAAATATTACGTCATTCCTCTAACTTTAAGGAAGAGGAGGAGAAAGGGCGTGCTGGAAGGCTGGAAGGGACTCTGTCGCATTAAGAATTTTGGAGGAAGAAAAGTCTTGGTTAGGAAACTGAATTTGAACTTAAATTTTCGTCCGATTTTTCTTCGTATTCAGGTTTTTCTTGAAAATAAGATTTTGGAAAGATCCCTTTTTTCTTCCTATTCTATTTCCACTGCTGCCGAGTTTCTCTTGTGTAACAGACGAATAAGACGATTCCCTGACCTGAAGTCTTCTAACTTTGTTCTTTCTGACTTTTGCAGGTGAGTACTCCACTTTACCTCGGCCACCCCGGAGACATGAACTTAGCGTGGCCTTGCGTCACCTTCCTTCATCAATATTTCCACCCAACCTTGTCCATCTCTGCCCTCCGCTCCTCCACCAGCGTCCTCCGTAACCTCTGACGCATTAACCTTTCTTGTGTGTTTGAGCTCTTCACTACCATTCTAATCTCTCTCTGAAAGACACCACTTGCACATCCTAATTGACCCTCGAGAATGCCCCTTACTGGTCCGTTTGAAGTTAATCCCTTCGCCCTTCGTACCCTGCTTCAATGTTCGTTTTTATACATGAGTCTGGTGATGTGTCATATGTGGAGATTTTTTTCAAATGTGATGCTCAGCTCGATACTTCTGTCTGTTCGGTGACCAGTCACTGATAATGGCATTGGAAAACACTGCAGGGTATCTCAGATTAGTGAAATAATTTTTGCTCGCTACATTATGCGTGGGTGATAATGGAAATATTTCTTTACACTCAATATGCTACTTCGTCACGCTTTCCATTCACAACCACTTGAATAACTGCCGTACTGTACACTATTATGCTAATATACAGAAGTTTAAAAATATACATTTTTATTGGAAAGCAGCATATGGTGTTATTTCCTGTTTTCTCTTACCCGTATTCCCACCTCAGTATTCGTAGATTTCCACGAGCACATTGTAATTTTTCAAGTCCATCCGCTGGAAGTTTAATTTTCTTTGAGCAAATTTACACCCTAAGCGGTCGCGTTTTCTGTCATCGGAACGTAGCGGAGCGATCCACGCGGACCGCTGTAGGCGTAGGGGCGCTGCAATAACACTGGCTGTCCACCACGCTCCACTCCCTCACAATGGCGGGGAAGGACCAATGGCTTTGTTCCCTGCGCCCTCAGTCTGAGTAGAAGCAGCTTTTGTTGAATGTGGGTTTTGTCCTCTTGTTGTTGTGCTGTTGTATTGTTTTCCTTGTGTTGTGTTGACTCGCGTTAGGTCTCTTTCTCAGTCAGTCCACGTGTATGTTGTCCATTCTTGTCCCAGTTTGCGTCCTCGTCAGTAATGATTCTGCCTTGATTCAGTTGAACTTCCTGGAATTCTTGTATGCGATTTATTATTTCATCTGGGTAAACATGAAGACGTTCTTAATGCACGTGGAAGAGAGGAACGGGAAACGGAGACGTGTAGGAGAAAAGTTAACGAAGATATGAGAGAGAGAGAGAGAGAGAGAGAGAGAGAGAGAGAGAGAGAGAGAACTGCTGCAGGAAGATGTATTAAAATGCTGAGACAAGAAAAGTGATAAAAGGTACACGCTGAGGAACATGGGGCAGGGTGCTGGGGAATGGAACTGAAGCCCTGGATAGCAATTATACTTATTTTTTTTTATATCCATTCTTAATCATTCACCTTAAAACCATAAGTTGGGCTCCATGTTTTTAAATGGTCCACAAGTCCACCGAAAGGGAGGAATACAAAAAGGAGAAAGAGGAGGAGGAGGAGGAGGTACGTAGGTGATGTTGAGGTGGTAGGAGACGACACGCTGTAAAGGAGCTTGGAGGCTGCTTATGGTATGGACATTTATAGCACACCCTGCGCGACTGAATTTATAAAGGCTCAACGCAGGTAAATGTCCTGCGCACCTACTGCTGCTGCTCTTCAGATCTCCATAAAAATAAATAACTAAATATATTAAGGTAGAATAGATTAATTAATTGATTTTATTAAAATAGAATAAAAATAAACGGCTCTTTAAGAAAATGACAAGTTAATGATTAACATTATATTTAAGACTTGGCTGTCTTATCATTCCTGCGTACTGTGATGTTTGTCAGTGGGCGAAACAGTTATTGCTTGGAAACGTGTGTCTCAGGAAGCTTTTATAAAGGAGCCTTGTACAGTATATCCCGAAACGTTATTAGAAAAAAAAAAAAGGAAATTTTTCTGGTTTGTCTACAACATACTGATCAACATAGTAATCAACATAGGCTTTTCATTTTCTCACAAGAGTGTGTGTGTGTGTGTGTGTGTGTGTGTGTGTGTGTGTGTGTACTAGACACTGTTATGTTCTTATTCGTATACTTATAACACCTACCATTGTGTGAGGAACAGAGGAGGTGAAATGTATCAATAGGAAAGTAGTGTAGCTGGATGTGGCAGCCAAAACAAGTTGTCTCCAGAGTGAGGTGTGTCACCCGGGACGCAGGACTTTTGAACTGTTTGATTGAGGGACAAGTCATAATGCCAACACAATCGGAGGTGTCGTGTAAACATCCAGGTAACCACTTCCCTGATACAATAACGAGCTGGTTGGATGGAGAGCAGACTCATCCCAGATGCAAGGACTTAACGAACGAGCTTAGTCTGTATCCTATACAACCCTATACAAGTTTTATTTGTATAAATAAAGAAGAAAGCACCGAAGATTTTTCTTCCCCTCATCCCCACAAGTCCTAAGTATTCTTGTAACATATGGTGGTAGCGGTACAACGAACAGAAGACGCTTTCGAGTGGACATTATAAAATTACGCGTGTCCTCACTTTCTCAAGACAAGCAAGGGCAGCTTCAGAAGACAGGGTGATCACTAGTGGCTCCTTCACAATGCAAGTGCAGGCGACGACGCAGTGTATCAAGAAGCGTCGGGTGGTGGTTTGCTCTGAAGAAGGCGAGAGACAACGCAGTATCCCTCATATTTGCGCCAGCTCCGGGGAGACAACGCATTTGCACCAACAAGTAAAAGAATTGGCAAGACTGCCAACCGAACAAACCACACACCCCAGCGCCGCCGGCAACCACTGCTGCCGGCACCGCGGGCGGCAAAAGTTGAAACATTATCAAAACAAGTTTATTATTTCAAAAGAAAGGTTACAATTAAAGTGATAGTAATATTACATAAATAATGACGAAAAATATGTACCTTCTCTCATTTCTTATATATATATATATATATATATATATATATATATATATATATATATATATATATATCCCTCTCTACATCCTCCAAATATGAATATTAGATAATCCTACTAACATCCACATTGGCCAAACCTCAGCACGCATAACTCAGGCAGAAAGGAGAAAAAGGAGGAAGAAATTCTAATGTAATAATAATATTAATAACAACAAGAATAGCTAGCCTTAACAACGAGCCACCTCGTGAATCCAGCCAAGGAATTCGAGAGAAGTCAGTATAAGAGCAGATAAAGAGACGCTTCATTACTAATGGTGAAAATTAAATTTATTTAGGACTGCAGTACATATTGACTATTATTTACAAATTACACAGTGTTTTAACAATATGTTGAACAGTAGAAGTACCAAGCTACATGTCATTTACGTTATATTGCTTGAAACATAATCTCGACCTATGTACATGTAAATACGTACACATGTGTTGATGACAGGTCGCAGACTCAAGTTAGTTCATTTATCAATTTCATAGGTTATGGAGAGCGATCCTCCATCATCATCATTATCTACTTCTTCTTCTTCTTCTTCCCATGAGTTTCTTTTGTATCGCATCTTGGGTCCTTGTCTCCTTCCATTTCTCTTTTATTTCAAGTGTGTCTTGGTCCAAAGGTTTTCTGATATTTTTCATTTAAGAAAACGTAGAGGGTAGACTATTGAAAATAATAATACTTCAATAATGTTGTTGTTGTTGTTGCTGTTGTTGTTGCCGTTGTTGCTTTCTTCTTCTTTTACTTTTTTCCTCCTTTTTCTTCATCTTATTGTTATTGTTATTGTTCTTATTATTATTATCTTCCTTGCATTTTTCTTTAATTCACAGGTTGGCACAATATACGAAGCACATGCTACAAATTCATAAAAGAGTGCTCTTACTTCCTTGTCGCGGCGTGGTACGAGATCCTTTGAGCGCAGATTAAGGAAAGATACAAACATCTTTTGTAAATTTATCTTTATCAGGTTTGAATCCATATTTTCTTGTTTTGGAAATTTTGCTGATGTCAACCTTTTTATATGCCCTCTAGTACTATTTTATTTTATTTTTTATTTTATTTATTTATTTTTTATTTTTTTTTTTACAATTTCATATTATATCACATGGTTGGTTTAAGTGTACATGTTCCCGTTGATAGAATGGGATGATGAGTAAATTTGAAATAGATCCCCATTTAAAGTTTTCGTATTCTTTCTTTACCTGACTTAGAAAACGTAGATGGTTGATGCCTAACTGTTGTAATATTTATTTACGCGACTGTTGACTTGCTTGGTACATTGCTCTTTTGATACATTAGGTAGTCTCTCCACATATTTCTGTGTTTTAGAGACTTTGTTATAAATTCAGTTAAAACTCGTACTAGTTTTTCTATTCATGATTCGCAATTTTTTTAATATATACAGAATGTTAAACTACCACAAACTCCAGTCACTACTACGACCACTACTTCTGTCACTACCACCACTACTACTACCACCACTACCACCACCAATACTACCACCACTTATCCCATTATTTGTCCATCAAAACCCACCACTGGTCACCACCACACCTTAATCTCATCACAACCACCACCACTAACTCATAAGGTTACGACCACCACCACCACTACCACCATCACCACCACCACCACCACCATTAAGTCACCACTACTACTAATCTACCAAAACCACGAGTAACTCACCATCATCGTTTCTATCTCAAAACCGTGAGGAAATCATCACCACTACTATCTTCACCATTACCAACACCATAATAGTTTGCGAAGTCCAAATTTGAAATCTATAAATTTGAAATGTTAGACCACCACCACCACCACCACGACCACCACCACCACCACCACCACCACTTCCCAGTAATCGATTGGCGCCGCCTTATCAACGAATCACTTAATATTAGCCGATTAATTAGCCAATGAATATTAAAAAAATGATCGTTTCTTCATTAATTACCTCGGGTGATAGTTTTTTTTTTTTATATAGGTGTTGTATCTCTTACCACCACCACCACCACCACCACCATCTTGACAATGTAATGAATCAATGGGCAAATTTAGGACTGTATTCTGAAACACTTCTGCTTCGCACCTCCACTACTTTCAGAAGTTTCTAAATTAAATTGCATATGTTTCTAAGGGTTTTCATGCGATTCTAGTGACAAATTAAAAAGATATTTACATTATTAACGGAGAAACACTCTTGGGAACCAGACTAATCATCCCTGTGGCCTTTGAAAATAATCGTGGTGAGAGAACAGAATATTATTGAGTACTGCCTTACGTGCACACCCCACCCAATAACAGCACAGAGAATAACAAGAGTAGACCTGGATACATACATACTAATAAACCCACAGGCCACCGTCTCTCGGGCAGCTCACGTTTCCCGCCTGAACGTTTTGTGTATAAGTTTTGTTACTAAGATATAATGCAGGACGTGTCCCGGTGTCCCGGTGTCTCGGGGCGCGTCGTTTTGCATGCAGTCTGTTCCAATTTGTAAACATCTTCGTGCCTTAGAATTACATAAGAACATAAGAAATAAGGGAAGCTGCAAGAAGCCACCAGGCTTACACGTGGCAGTCCCTGTATAAAATATATCTACCTATTTCCACCTATCATCCCAATCCATAAATCCGTCTATCAATCTTCTCTTAAAGCTCCCTAATGTCTTAGCACTAACAACCTGATTACTGAATCCGTTCCATTCATCTACCATTCTATTTGAGAAACAATTTCTTCTTATCTTTTTCTTAAACCTAAATTTTTCAAGCTTGAACCCGTTATTTCTTGTTTTATCCTTCTATCCAGGTTGCTGATCCAAAGAATTTTGCTTACGTCCCCCTTGTTATAACCCTTATACCACTTTAAAGACTTCTATCAGGTCCTCTCTTAACCTATTTTACTCTCTCTCTCTCTCTCTCTCTCTCTCTCTCTCTCTCTCTCTCTCTCTCTCTCTCTCTCTCTCTCTCTCTCTCTCTCTCTCTCTCCGTCTTATAACTGAAGACGCAACAGCAAGTCAACCTAACACAAAAACGAAATGTCAGGCATCATTGGTACACACTTCAAAAGAAGGAAGGAAGAGAGAAAAAAGTAAGAAAAACTAGAGAAAGTCAGGCCACGATCTTCAATTTGTGCAATGCTTCCGATACTCCTCTGAAAACATCGCAGGTCGGAGGAGGAAAGAAGGAAAGGAAAAAAGTGAACGTGGACTGTGTATTCTTGAGTTTACCGAGTAAGAGGATGAGGGAATGACGATGTTGGCGAACTCGTGCGTAAGGAAGGACGGTCAGGAGGACATTAGGAGGATGTGCCAGGAGTCCAGCGCCTCGTGGATGGCTGGGCGGGGGAGGCCTGCGCTTTGCAATACAATAGAGGCGCTTTCGTGATGAGGTTAGCTGAGTGTGGCATGTAAACGAGGAGAGGCAGAGGTGAAGCAGTCCGAGAGAATCGTCAGATGATGTGAAGATAAATTGAAAAATGTAGACTTGGTAAGGTGAATAGTCTTTGTTATTTGTTTACTTTGCGTGGCGCCCTGAATGAACACCGTTTTACTTAGGACGACAAATATGCGCATACACACACACACACACACACACACACACACACACACACACACACACACACACATACGAGACAAAAGGTCTTTGTTTGGCATCAAAGCGTAAGTAAGATCGAAACAAAGGTAGTGAGACTATATCTATATTTATCAGTCTATCTCTCTATCCATCTCTTTCACTCAACTTTTCATTCCTGCCATGTGTGTGTGTGTGTGTGTGTGTGTGTGTGTGTGTGTGTGTGTGTGTGTGTGTGTGTGTGTGTGTGTGTTTGAAAATAAGTAAAATGAAAGCAAAAGTGAAGCGTGTTGACATTCCCGACATAGAAAATAGCGAATGAAAAAATGCTCTCATATAATTTTCATCACCAACCTTGTAGGAGGAGGAGGAGGAAGAGAAGAAGGAGGAGGGGAGGCGGCGGTGCTTTTCTCAGGCGTTTTAGATCAAAAGAGGAAAGTAATGGTCGCATGATTCGTGTAGCTTGGTTTGTTAAGCCCTGCCTGGTGGTGGGAGCACAGGGGCGCCAGGCTGTCCAGGGATATGACGAACACTTATCCTGTAATTTGATAACTGCTATTATTGCTCCTTATTGTGGTAATATTTAGTGTCATGTAGGGTCATTATGAGTAGTTACTTCTTTTTTTCTTGTTCTTGTTTTCTTTCTTCTCCTCCTCGTCCTCTTCCTGCTTCTCCTTCTCCTCCTCCTCCTCCTCCTTCTCCTCCTCCTCCCCCCCTCTTCTTCCTCGAAATCACGAAATGATCAACAGTTCGTATTGATTCAGTGTATACTGGAATAGCTTGAGTTGCTCTCTTATGCAAATGAGGAAGTTTAAGGAAAATACTGAAATTCTGTTTAAAAATATTTATTATGAAAAGTTTAAACAGACACGTCGATAGGGCAGAAAAGACTTGTTAGGAAAAGAAATTAAGAAAAATATCATGACGCAATTTTTCCTTTTATATTTAATTTGTTTTGTTAATTATTTCATGCATTTTTTTCTTTTTTTGTAATCTTGCGTTGGCCTGTATTTCTCATATGTTTCAGTATAAATGAAAGGCACACACACACACACACATTCTCTCTCTCTCTCTCTCTCTCTCTCTCTCTCTCTCTCTCTCTCTCTCTCTCTCTCTCTCTCTCTCTCTCTCTCTCTCTCTCTCTCTCTCTCTCTCTCTCTCTCTCTCTCCACTACTACTCACCGAATCTACTATTAAGATACCAGACTCACTCCTGCACACTCTCACACGGTAGGTACAAGTAGTCCCCAACCTTTCTCTCTCTACTCACCTCTCTCCCCTATTGCCTTCCTCTACCCCACCACGCCCTCCCTTCCTTCACACAGTAGATCGAGATAGACAGCAACCCTTCCCTCTCTACCTACTCTCTTCTATTGCTTTCCTCTATCCTACCACGCCTATCCTTCCCTTGCCGTTCCCCTCAAGCTCCTGCATTGCCGCCTCGTGTCTGGAAACTGAGATGAAAAATTTGGCACTTTGCAGTTTTCTTACATTTTTGCCCCTGGGAGAGAACGTCTGGTGGAAAATATGTTTTGTGTGGTTCCAGCTGAAGCTCCTGAACTGGGCAATTAAGATGACCTGTATCCCTGATTACTGCCCCTGGGGAAGGCTTGGGTGGAGTGGGGGTGAGGGAGCGAGGAGTTGAAATGGGTAAGGAAGAAAAGGATTTGCTGAAGTGTGTATGAGATGAAGGAAGGGAGAACGAGAGATGGATAAGGGAGAAGTGGAAAAGGAGATGAAGAAGAGAAGTGTGTAAGGAATGAAGGAAAGAGAGAACCAGAGGTGGATAAGATGGAAGGGAAAGGAAGGTGGAAGGATAGAAAATAAGTGTGTAAGGAATGATGGAAAGGGAGAGCCAGAGATGGATTATGTAGAAGGAAGAGGAAGGTGAAGGAAGAGAAGATAAGTGTGGAGAGAAGAAATGAAAGGGCTAAAGGATGAGGAAGGAAGGAGAAATGGGCAAGAAAGGAAGGAAAGGACAAGCGAATGAAAGGAAAAAAAAACAAAATGTGCGTAAGAAGAAAAGAAACAGAGATAGAAATGAAGGAAAAGAAATAGCAGGAAAAAATGGAAAAGGAAAAGAATGCAAAGAAAAAAATATAACAGAGCAAGAGAAGGGAGAATGATGAGAGAATTAGAAGTAGGCAAGAAAGGAAGGAAAGGAGCATAAAAGAGAAAGAGAAAAGATGTGGATAGGGAAGGAAGGAAGTAGTAGACATCAATAGGGAGGGAGAGGAAGGGAGAGGAAATGGAAGGCAGTAGTGGATGGATGGAATTGAAGAGGGTAAGGGAAGGAAGAACATAATTGGGAAGGGAAGCTAGGAAAGAACTGAGGGAAGAAATTAAGGAGTAGAAGGAGAAAAAAAAAAACAAAGAAAGAGAGGAAGGAGAAAGGTAAATTCGAAAGGGGTATGTGTAAATATGTTTTTTTTTTCTTTCTTTTCATCAGTGTACCTTGCGCAACGAAAATCCCTCTGTTGAAATTCGTCCCCAAAACTGCGTCGGCGGTTCACATTGACGTGCTGTGTGTCCATTAGTCTCCTTATTATGCAACACGTATTATTTTTTGCCCTAAACATATATGTGTTTTTTTTTTTCCCAACCGAAAACTATGTTACATTTTTTTTTTACCCCACAGAACAAATTCCGAACATATTTCTGCATGATACAAAAATTCTCTCTCTCTCTCTCTCTCTCCTCTCTCTCTCTCTCTCTCTCTCTCTCTCTCTCTCACTGAAGAAACACCGAGCTAAGATATGAGCAGATAACAAGATTAACTAAGCTATGAAACATGGCGCATTTCATAATTCATATTAAACCCGGTGCTATTTATTCCCGAATTTATTATTGTTAATTAAATTGGACTCAAAACTCCCAACGCTGTAGTCTGGAAATATTTTACGATGCGTGGAGGAAATTACTGCGCGGGACTGTCTGTATGCTTTTATAAATTGGCGTTTTATGCGTACGTGCGATTAATTAGTGCCTGTGTCTGTGTTTCTATGGGGAGTTTACGGGTGGTTGGCGCCGCGTACACACACACACACACACACACACACACACACACACACACACACACACACACACACACACACGAACACACACACGAACACGGACGCACAAACGTAGTCAGAGAAAAAGGCAATTGAGAAAATCTATGACAAGAAAGAAACATTACTGAACTCTCTCTCTCTCTCTCTCTCTCTCTCTCTCTCTCTCTCTCTCTCCCTCTCTCTCTCTCTCTCTCTCTCTCTCTCTCTCTCTCTCTCTCTCTCTCTCATATATATATAACAGTAAAAGACAAACAATACATATTAAACCCCCCCCACCACCTCCCTTCAAAATGGCATCTTTTTAATAAAGGGGATATTTCACTCAATGCTTAATGCAATGGCTGTGGTCCTCGTCAGCCAGCGGACCAGGTGTGGCCACGTGTTTACCTGTAGTGAAAGCCAACCCTTCCCTTGCGTGCGTTAGCGTGAAGGATAGATCGACGCCAGAGGGAGAGAGAGAGAGAGAGAGAGAGAGAGAGAGAGAGAGAGAGAGAGAGAGAGAGAGAGAGAGAGAGAGAGAGAGAGAGAGAGATGTAAGGCGCCGCAACAACGTGGTCATGTGGCGTGGCAACGAAAAAAAAAATAATAATAATAATAAAAAATTGTGGTAGGGTACAAACAAAAGTTAAAAGCAACGGAAATTGTGGTAGGATAAAATGATACGAGTAGTATTACTAATAAGGGAAATTGTGGTAGAGAGAGAGAGAGAGAGAGAGAGAGAGAGAGAGAGAGAGAGAGAGAGAGAGAGAGAGAGAGAGAGATGGAGGGAAAAGATAATTTTTTTTATTTATATTTATACAGTTACTTTGCTTATTTATTTGATTACTTATGTATGTATTTATTTGCTTATTTAGTTTGTAATTTACTTTTTGTGTTTGTCCATATGTTTTCCCTCTTTCAAATAGCTTACTCCACGACCTGAGCGGCTTTAGTCTCAATAAAGGAAAAAAAACTCAACCCATATATAAAATACACATGCAAACAATGTATAAGAGAGAGAGAGAGAGAGAGAGAGAGAGAGAGAGAGAGAGAGAGAGAGAGAGAGAGAGAGAGAGTCATCGACACCCGTATGTAATTATTTTGCGTAATTATTGGAGACACATCAGGTGGGGAAAATACTGATCACCTGTGTGTCAGAACGAACGATATGTCACGCTGTTTTTCTCGCTTTTCTTTTTGTTTTTGTTTTTCCTCGCCTTGTGTAGTGTTGACTAGTGAGGGAAGAAAAGGCTGGACAGGAAAATACACGTTGATAGCTCTGACTGCATGTTTTTATTATTTTACCCGTGCATTTCTGGTAATTGGAAGGCACAGGTGGTATGAAGGAGGAGCGTCTCATTATTGCAGTCCATTGAGGTTTTAAAAGCAGGTGTAATGTATGCAAGGACTGTCTGTGTGTCTGTCCTCGTTCCTATTCCTTCAGCAGTTTGCTCATTTACTTTCCTCACGCATATAATTAAATACTGAGTCTGTCAATTACCGAACTACTTCTTTCAATCACCTGGTCATACACCGCCTTAAAGTTTGCCAGCTGGTGCCCATGAGTCAGGCATTGGATCACTCACTCCGCGACTCCCTCACGCAGCCGGAGAACCAGGTGCTGCGAATATTTCATTAACGGAGTGACTAATAGATCATTTTCCTAAGAGATCACACACACACACACACACACACACACACACACACACACACACACACACACACACACACACACACACACACACACACACACACACACACACACACACACACACACACCACGACTGATTTCATCCCAGACATATCCGATTACACTCAGCCGCAGTCGAGTGTTGCACGTTAGTAACTTGGGAAGACTTGCAGAGTTGCCTGAAGGACCGCTCGCTCCTAAGCTTCTGGCCAAGGAGAACAAGACACAGAGAAGCTACGCAGTGGTGTACAAGTCCACGCAAATCCAGGGCTTAAGGCGGCGGGGTATTATGTTGTGTCGCCTCTTTACCTCCCTTTATGTCACGGCAAATAGCTCCATAGACTGAGATTAGGAACATTATTCTAAAACACTTCTGACCACACCTCCACTACTTTCCAAAGGCTTTAGTTAAAGTTACGCTGGGTTTTAAGAGTGGTTTTAGTGTTTTAGTGACAGATTAATGAAATATTTACATTATCAACAGGAGAAATATTCTTGAGAACTAGGCTAATAACTTATGTGGCCTTTGAAAATAGTCGTAGTGAGAGAGGAAAGCGTTTCTGAATACGGCTCTATGGCGCAAGAGCTTCCTTCATGTAGAGGGAAAGAAAAAGGCAGTGATTGAAGGACTGGTGCAGGGCAGACCGAGATGGATCTGAGGCAGTTTTGAATAGTGGAAGAGATGTGAACTCAATCTTCCCCTCCTCACTACCTGACGACCATACCTTTATTAAAAACTGGAGAAGGAAAAGAAGGCTTAATTATTAGACTCATGATGGTGGAAAATGAATAGTGTCCCTATTTGTAATCATAATCCTTGTCTCTCTCCCTCCTTACTTCGTAGAAATTTATTCAGGCTTGTGTGTGTGGAGGCAAAGCCCGGGCATATAGGAAGACTTAGGTGTGTTGCGGAGTGAGGGAGGTGGGGAGCAGGAGGCGTGGGATGACGTGAGACTTTAGAGGACCAGTAAATGACCCACCTAATTAAGTGAATATTATAACAGTTTCAGGATGAGTCGGCGTGCTTTGAGGAAATGTCTGAAACCGAGCTTGTTTTTTTATTGATAGTATTACTTTATGTGGTGAGTGAAGAGCAGCGTGCAGGGAAGTGTGGAGGGAAACAGTGCTTTCTTGCCTTTATCACTCTGCCTCTCTCCTGTAACTTTTCTTATGAGTTCCCTCCCTTCTCCCTCCCACATTCCTCCCTCGTGTTCTCTCTCTCTCTCTCTCTCTCTCTCTCTCTCTCTCTCTCTCTCTCTCTCTCTCTCTCTCTCTCTCTCTAATTGGCACCTTGGCTCATGCTCCCCGATGCGCTGGCCAGGCAATATAGTGTTGATAGGAAGCTGGTCACCTCTCAAGCTATCGCCGAGTGGCCTTACAATACTCACATGCTTCCCAACGCCAAGAGAATATTCCGACAGGACTCGCACTCGGGTCTCGGAGATCACCACCCTGTGAGCATGGAATCCCAGGCCACCGCTGCTGTCAAGTGTTACTGGTGTGCGTGTTTAGGTTATTCTGGTAACGTCAAGGAATCTGTACTCAGGCTTCTCGGGCAGCACGGAGGAAGAAGGGAGGATGTAAGGATGCAGTATTAGTGACTTAAAAGGTTTTGGTGCGCGTGCGCCGAGGTATGGAATAGCAACAAGCGCCCAGCGGGTAACAAGTGTTGTGACGATGACAGGTACTCGTATTCCCATTATTGTCAGGCTATATTGGGTATGTTTACAGGGGCACATGTGCAGGGCACCGACGGCAGTGTGATGTGAGGGACGTGTGGCGCCAGATGAGGTAAATATGCAAGGAAGGCTAGATCTGTCTACTAGACCCGTCAGGAGTCAGGTCATGTGGCCAAGCCCTGTTTAGTGCTGCTTATCGAGACGTCATGTCATGTG
>NC_087178.1:16267250-16277250 GCF_035594125.1 Scylla paramamosain
CTTTCCCTAGGGGAACGGCTGGCTGGGTGAACAGCAGACGACCGTAGGTGAATCACACACACACACACACAGCACTACCGCCACCACTGCCATCACCACTAACACCACCACCAATAACAGCAACAACAACAACCACTACTACCATCAACACAACTACTACAACAACAACGTCTTCAAGAGTGGCGCACAAACTCGCCGCCAGAGAATTCAGTATCGGTGGCGCTAATGACTTCGCTGGATAACACAATGGACGCGCTGTTTGGCCGCCCCTCGCCGGTTCCTTGCCAAATATTGAACAGCGAGAGTTCACGTTGCCACTTGGGGAGGGGAAGAGGAGGAGGAGGAGGAGGAGGAAGGCTGGACTGAGAGTAAGTGACGTGTAGATGGGAGGATGTACTGAGTGAAAGCACTGATGGAGAGGAGGATAAGATGGTTGGTCACTGGAGGATGTGCAAGGACGCAGTGTGTGAAGGGATGGCAAGGATGGTCAGTCTGTGGCTTAGGAGGAAGGAGGTTTTGTCTCTACCATCCTATATGTCGTCGCAGTTAAGATAGTGTAGCTTATCCCATGTAGCTTCCTCAGAGGTGACATGTAGGTACAGACACCTTCTCCAACGCGGAAAACACTATTACTGTATACTGTTATATCGTGCACTACTGTAATACGTTAGTGAATCCTTAAAGCAAGGAGCAACATGGAAATTAAGTTATAAATTGTAGCTGAAAAATTAACATATTGTACAATGTTCATTATATGCATTTCTTTTTCGTGTTTTTTCTCCTTAGCTTGCTTCCATTGTCCTCTTGCCTTTGTGCCTGGCATTCCTGGAAGTGGGGCAAGAAGCGAATAAAATAAGCACTCATATTTTACATTGTTCATATCTCAGTTCCGTGAGGCATAAATGTGAGGCAGGTAATGAGGCGAGGCGGGCGGGCAGGTGAATGAGACAGACACACACACAAGAAGCGTTATCACAAGTTGGATAAATTCTTATCAGGTCCTTCAGGTAAGCCACGAGAGCGCGTTCTTTCATCCTCTGTTGTCTCGTCTCCCTCGGCGAAAAAATCTCGGTGACTCGCCAGGCTTCCTTGTTCATGCTGGGGACAAGAAATGTGACACACTGACTTATCTTATATGCACCACGTTGAGGAAAAAAAATGGTTTGAGGCAGAAATGTGTGTGTGTGTGTGTGTGTGTGTGTGTGTGTGTGTGTGTGTGTGTGTGTGTGTGTGTGTGTGTGTGTGTATTTATGTAGTAACGCGGTATTAGCAATAATAACTTGAATAACTCTGCACTCAAAAGATTAGCTCAAAGAGACATCAAAACACATCAGCATGCTGGCCAGACACGCCACAGAAATGCTGGTATGTTTGAGGAAAACAACAACAGGGCGTTCAATTAAGGCACAATTTACTCATATCAATTCAACACACATAATTACACGACTTAGATCATGTTTCAGAGCCTGGCGAGCCCACCAATTGAGCGTGTTTGTGTGAGGCGATGTGGCAGTGTTGGTGTATATTACTTTTATACATAGTACTTATTCAGACGATATGTTCACTACTGCAATGCAACCGAAAATTTTAGTCCTACTGCATTCGAGCATACAACATTTTAATTTCTCTCTCTCTCTCTCTCTCTCTCTCTCTCTCTCTCTCTCTCTCTCTCTCTCTCTCTCTCTCTCTCTCTCTCTCTCTCTCTCTCTCTCTCTCTCTCTCTCTCTCTCTCTCTCTCTCTCTCTCTCTCTCTCTCTCTCTCTCTCTCTCTCTCTCTCTCTGTGTCAAAGAGAGAATATTTGTGTTGACTATATTGACGTGAGTTGCACAGTTCTACTCTACAACTATTAGTATTACATTGCACAAGGTTGGACTTTGTAGAATCATAGACCTGTAAGAGTGCCTGAGGGAATTGGGACCTTATGGCGTAGTGCAAGACAGTCGGTCACTGCTCCCCTTCCCAGCAATACACGTACAGCCTTTTCTCTCTGTCTTGCTTCAGGCTAAAAGTGGAAAGGCTTAGCGTATTACAGTACGCGAAGAATACCCTTTTTCTTTTATCATTATTATTTTCGACCAGGCCTGAATGCAACATAGCGACGTGTCAGACTGAATGAACAAATGAAACACGACGAAAAGTGTGCGTGTGAACGGGAAGTGGATCTGAGTAACGGGTAAAGATGCACCTTCCGGGAGTGTAGGTGTGGCACTGACGTACACACAGGATGCAGGTACGTTTTCTTATTGGGGGAGGTGTGTGTGTGCAGTGCAATATGTATGTGAGTAGTGAGTATAGCAGCATCTGGCGGGAATGTAGGCGTTGAACAAATGTAGACTTGGCTTGCAATTACATCTTCGGACCCGATACTGCAACGCCCCCGCGCCGCACCTCCACTACACTCAAAAGGCTCTGTATAGTTGAAAAATCAAGGTTTTTTTAGGGTTTTTAACGGGTCTAGTAACAGATCAGCAAGTTTTCTACATTATGAAGAGGAAAAACAGTCTTGAGAAATGAGCTAACCATCTATGTGGCATTTGAAAATAGTCGTGAAGGGAGAGTAAAGGGTTTCTGAATACTGGTCATTATGCCACGTAGGTCTGTGTGTATATGTGTGTGTATGTGTGCAGTACGGCAGGTGTGCATCAGGTGTGGAGGCAGTGCAGGTATAAAGGTGAGGTGGTTGCACAGGAATATCATGTTGAAACCTGTTGGTCTTGGGCCTTGCAGCTCGTCAACCAATCAACACGCCTCCCTTCCAACACGTGACCTGCCCGCTGAGAGTGAGTGTGGCGAGGGAAAGATGGGACGCAGGGAGGAATGGAGGGAGGGAGGAGGGAAAAGGGTCGGAGTGGGATGGTGGGAGATGGGAGGAGGTGTGGAAGAGGCGTGTGGAGTAGGAAATATTCTGGTCATGTTCGGCAGTCTGATGTGTTGCAGTGGCTTGGGCTTGTTGTCTTGCTTGTGGCCTCATCATCATCACCACCATCATCACCATCACCACCATCACCACCACCAGCACTGCGTAAAAGCGTGTATTTTTCCCCATCACGTTAAGGCGAACTTGTCAATAATAATTTTGCCCGTAGAGTTATTTGGACCTTTATTTTTTTCCACGACTGGTTAACGGAATAATTATACGGGAATTGCTTTATCTATTAGACTGATGGCCTTTTTTATCCAGCGGCCATAATTTACACAACAATACGTGCGCATGTTTTATTTTTGTCAAAGGAGACCAGTGGGGGTGAGAGAGACGGGCACAGGACAGTGGGGGCGGGAGGAACGGTGGGGGCGTGGGAGGGAGATGGGTGAAGTGGATGCAAGACTGGTCATAATGGCGTGAGGTGGCTGGGTGTTGTGGGGGGCATGGGGGGAGATGGTCGAGGTGGATGAACAGAAGTAGTGACGGCGATTGACGTAATTTTTCATCTGTGTTATTGCGTGAAAGTCCCATAGAGTTAATACGTATGAGTCCATTCCAGCCTAGTAAAGTGCACCTGCTCCTGCTATTGCCGCAGAAAAAAGGTTCATTAATTAAGCAAAGGTACTGCCATTTCAAACCGTTTCCACAATAATGTAATGGTGGTGACGGTGCTTGAAATTTGTGGCTGCTGTGCTGTTTACTCTCAAGGAAGGTTGCATGTCCTCCTTTCTCTTTTAACTTCAACTCGCAACGTTGTCATGTTTGTGGGCATTTAAGAAGAGGAGCATCAAGCCACCTCGAAACTACTAGTAACTTTGTGATCTCTGTGCTATTTATTTGCTCTTATTGATGACTGGTTGTCCTTCTTATGCTTTTGCTCATAACTTTACCTCTCAGCCTGGTCCTGCTTCTGGCCACTTCAAGAAATGAGTATCAAGGCACCTCAAAACTAACTTTGTGGTCTCTGTGCTACTAATTCTCTCTTATGGAAGATTGGATGTTGCTTGTATTGCTTTTAACTATAACTCTCAACATAATCCCGTTCCTGGCCGGTTCAGGGGAGAAGTATCAAGATATCTCGAAACTAAATTGTACACCCTGATTGTTGCTCTTTCACGTAAGTATAGGAGTGACATTTTTTTTTTTTTCATTTTTGTGGGTGTTAATATTTATAGTCCCAGGCCAGACTTCTTTGCACATCGAAAAGATTCTCTCTATGTACACATTTCTGGGCGTGACGGAACAAAAAACATCAACACCTGCGCTTAACGTAAATCTCTTGCTGGAATTAACAATAAAAAACACAAAGTCCACCTGTTGGCCGGACTTTTTATCTCAATTTTTTTTAGTAATCTGTTTATTTTGTCTTTTATTTATGTATGCATATGTATGTATGTACGCATGCATGTATGTACGCATGTATATTTGTATATACTGGTGTGCTTCTGAACCGAATCCATATGCATCCTTTTCTCACTTTGCTGCGTTGTGTACCGTCAACCGGGGAGTGAATGTTTGTGAATAACGTGGCTGCAGTGAATAACAGCCTCCCTCCCTCCCCCCAACACTCCCGGTGACTTGCTACCTGCCTCGTAAATCTCTGCCGCTTTCGAATATTAACTATGATACGGCGAAGAGCAGACAAAGGGGAGGTTTGGTAACGTGTCCTGTAACTCTGCCAGCAAGCGCGGGTGAAAGGCTGTGGAGTGGTGGAGTGGTGCAGGGAGAGTTGTTTGTACCCTTGCGGTTTGGGACAACGTGGCGGGGCAGGATGGAATGGAAGTGGATGTGAGGTGTGGATTTACCTCTGGTCGATCCTCTGAAGCTTGTCAGTTTACCCGTGCCATCCATTTCACCCTTCCACTGGCGCTGTATGACCAGGATGCTGTGTTAATTAAGATCAACCAACTAATCAATCAATCCATCTCTTCTTCATTATTTTTTTTACCTTCCCTTTCTCCCTGTCAGTAAATAACCTCCTGTGTCCCTTTCTTTCCACACTGTCAGTTCATCCTCCCTATTCCTCTCCTCTTAATCAATCCATCTCTTCATTATTCTTTTTTTTTTTCTCTTTGCCTTCATTCCTGTCTCTTAATTTGTCCATTTCTGTCTATTTCTCTTCACGTTGTTGACCTCTATTCCTTTCCTCTCCTTCCTTTCTCTTTCTTCATAATTGGCCAGCTCTTCTCCATGCCTCTTCCTTTGTAGATCCATCTTTATTATACCTCCCCTCTTCCTTTTTTTTCCCTTTTCTTCCTTCCCCTTTACTATTTGATTAGCTTGAGAGACCTGCTTCCTGTCTACTGTGTAATGAAATAGAAGGAAAACGAAGAAAAGGAGAGAAGGCTATGAAGTGTTAAGTAAGGTCATTTTATTCATTTATATACTTATTTGTTGTGTACTTTTTGTGCCTGCATGTAATTTGATCAACTTATATTTATCCTCTCCTAACTCCCTTTCCCGTTTTATATTTAGTTTCCCATTTTCTCTCCTGCGCTCTCCATCTGGTGACTTCGTTTTCTTTAACCAACCAGCACTTAAATTCTTCTTTCTCCACCTGCTTATCACATCCCCACCTGTCGTTCACATTCTCTTTATTTGCTTCTCATATTCACTTTTCACCTCCACTTCTCACCTTCATTCCACCTCTCCCCTCGTCTCTCAGTCACGTTTCCTTCGCCTACTCACTGCTCCCTCTAGCACGCCTGTAGATAGCCTGAATATCAACCGTTTCCTAAGTTCTCCCCTTTGCCTATTGTTACCTTTGTGTGGAGTTAATAGATTTACGATCGTCAATATTTCATCATACCTGTGTATTTGCCACTGAGCAAGATTTATGTGTCACTACGTAGGTATCGTAAAGGTGGGACTCTCACTACATATAAGCGTGTTCAATGTAGTATGCCCCCACTATACCGAGCCAGAGCTACTCAATAGGTAAGCTGTCCTTCCCCGAAATTTTCCAATAAATACCTCCCAAGTAATCAAAACTGTGGCGCCACATTTTCGGGTTCAGTTGGCAAACCTGACAAACTCGAAAGAAAACAATGAACACGCATATGGCAACATTCCCTCCCTCGTCACAGCCAATCACAGACCGCTAGGCGAGAATCTGACCAATCACCCACCCAGTACACATGACCTGGTGACATGAGGACGTAGAGAGAGAGAGAGAGAGAGAGAGAGAGAGAGAGAGCTGAAACACTTGGGTAATTGAGGTTGTAAATAACAGGCGCTATTTTTGTTGTTGTAATTATGTATGAAAGTAAGAAATGATATTCGAAAGGTGATATGTCATTTCTCATCTGGAACGGAACATGCTTAATGAAATGCACAACGATAACTTTTGTATTTGACTTAAAAGACAATTTGAGATCACTACCAATTGGTCATTAGCAGTGGTTTGCGCCGGTCATCAGTTAACTGTCACGAGGAGTGTTAAGATGACAGGCAACAGTAACTTTTGTATCCATTTGCTTTTAGAGGGAATTTGAAATAACTACCATTTATTAATCATTAGTAGTAGTTTGTCATCATTTTACTGCCACGAAGATTGAGAAGATGGGAATTTCTTGTGTCACATTACTTATTTTCTCGCTATTACGTTGAAATATGACGCGTTCAAGACTGCAAGAATCGAAATAACAAACTGAGGAATCGGTTACTGGAACAACACCACGTAGAGTATTAATGTTGGTGTGGTGGTGATGAACTGTGATGTGGTGTAAAGAGTGATGCTTCTGTTAGGTGAAGTGCAGAATGGTGGTGATGGCGGATGTAGTGTGTGATGATAATTCAGTGCGTTTTGCGGTGGTGATCGAGAAGTGTGATGGATGTGGTGATGGTGGTGAAGATGTGATTCGTTGTGGTGATGGATGTGGTGTGTGGTTGTGAAGGCGGATGTGGTGTGTGATGATAACAAAAGTGTGTTGTGCTATTGTGACCATGAAAAATATTGTGCGTTGTGGTAATGGCGATGGACATTGTGGTGTGCATCATTGGTGACGTGGTGTGTGGTGATGTAACAAGAAAAGATGAATGGTAATGAGGATGGAAGGTGTGGCACGTGACGGTGATGATGGCTGATGCTGTGTGTATGGTGATGATAAGGAGTGCGGTGTATGGTTATGGTGATATGGGATTGAGTATGAGGTGATGATGGTGATGTGTATTGGTAAGTGGTGTGTGGTGATGGTGAGCGTTGATGATGAAATGTGTGGTATGTGGTAGCGACAATGTGGTGATAACAGGAGGTGTATGGTGGTGATGTGAAGGTTCTGCGATACTTGGTGAAATGTATTGCAGTGGTGTGTCTTGGAGGCTTTGCGGTGACGATAAAGTGGATAGGAACGGGTGAGCGACATTTTTGGTGGTGTTGAACGGTGTAGGACGAGAAGTGGAGGAATGATGAAGCACTGGTGGTGGTGGTGCCGGAGGGAAGCTGGGCGGCGTGTGAGTGGCGTTGCTGGGTGGTGGTGGTGGTGGTGGTGGCGGATGGGAGGTGGTGGAGCGCGTGTTGGAGTATGCTGGTGGTGGAGGTTATGGGAAAGCGTGGGGGGGAGGGTTGGTGGGTGGAGATGGAAGAAAGGGTGGTGAGGTGATAATAGTGAAGGATAGTAGGGGTGTAGTAATGTAATGTAGGCCTCATGGATGGCATAGGTTGGGGGAGCGACGCTGGTCTGACGCTAAGGATTTTTAAACGACTGCTAATTGAGTGTTCATTTTTGCGAGGACAAGGAATAAAGCCTCTGCTCAGACGGGCTGATGAAGTTAGTGTGACGGACCGCTCGTTCGGCTCAACTGCGTTATATTCTTTGTAAGGCGAAAGGAAAAGTGCCCGGGCGATAAACTGATCGAATTAGTCTGTGAAGGATCCAGGGGTAGGTGGTTAGTTTTGCTTGTTTGACCAATCACACGCAGGGAGTGGCCCATGGTGGGATGGGGGGAGGAAGAGAGACGGGGGTGAAGAAGGGGGAGAGGGTGGTTGCGGGGCGGAGAGTTGTTGGTAGCGGGGATAGGCTTGGCGCTCGTCAGTGTGCGACAGACCGTCGTAGCTAGTGGAGGCGAGGCGGTGCGTTGGCAGTGTCGGGTCGCCCAGTCCCGCTCATCTGACGCTCAAGTTTTCGCTGCGAGTTAGCCCTCCCAAGTAGTGTCCGTGCAGTCCCAGTGGTGTGACGGCTGGTCCGCGGTGGTGGTGTGTGCCCGGCACGTGTACTTGACGAGAGTTTCGCCCTCAACAGTTTTCCAAAGGTTGATTTTGACTTTGTTGAGTTGGAGGAGGTGCCCCACGCGACGCAAGATTACTCGCGGCTCGCCACGCTGCCGCTGCTCCCCGCCAAGATGCTCGCCAGGTTAGCTGCCCAGCCCCTGCTGCTCTTCCTGCTACTACAAGGTAAATACCCACCGTGCTTTGTGGTCAATTTTTCCTTGTTTTTATCTTCCCCTTGGCTCTAGTGGTGGCCGACACCGTGGGTCGGTAAGGGCTGTGCCAGTGCAGATTAAATAACGTGTATTAAAATGAGGTGGGCTAAATTTAGAGGGTATTTTCGTTGCTATGCTATTAAGTGATACGTTTTGCGCAAGAGGTGCTATTAGAGCAAATAAAGGGCTTATTGAATAATTATGTAGATCGTAAGTCACAGTGCTAAGGAAGATGAATTAATTTTTAAAGTGACATAATGCAGCCAATGTTACTCGCATAAAGGGAGATGAAGGGTCAGAATATTGGATCATCACTTGTGTTATGATGTGACGCGGTAATGTGTGCGCGGGAAGTAAACACAGCAAAGTGATGCCCTGCTGCCCTGAATGAATTGCGCCATAGGGAGGCATACAATATCCTTTAGGAATTTTGATTGAAACGAAACATGAAAAAAAAAAGTTTTATTTCCAAGTATTTTTGGCAGGCAGAACATTTTTAAAGTGAATGTTGCAGTGGGCTGTGCGTACATACAGGGCAGGGCAATGGGAGGAAGAGCGAGAGGGCGTTGAGGAAAGACAGCATTAGCGACGCGGAGGACGGGATGATGTAGGGGAGAGAGGAGACGGCGGTCTGAAAGTAGAGGCTTTTGCACGTCAAGAGAGTGACGCGGTAGGGGGAAGGGACAGGAAGGAATTGGAAGGGCTGGATGATGTATCGGTGGCACGGACGATAAGGTGATGACAATGTGGAGGAAAAAGAAACAATGGACGAGGCTTTGCATACACGATACATAGAGCATCACCACCGCATCCTCCTCCTCCTCCTCCTCCTCCTCTCTCCACGCGTGGCGGAACTGATTACTAGGGTGTCACCGTACTCCACCTCACCACACCCACACCAGGAGCAAACACAACACCTCGCAGCATCACCTCACCACACACTCCACATAACTTCATCCCATTTTTGCGCAGCGTCATCGGTATAACTAAACCCATTTCTCCACTGTACTCTCCACACAACTCCTGCCTCTTCCCGCACCACACTCCACATAACTTCACCTCATTTCTGCACAACCGTACACTTAACTTTATCCCTTTTTTTTTTTGCTCTTTACTGCTTCCCTCCCAGACAACAAACAGTAGCTCTCATTACTTCCACTCAGCCGAACTTACGACCATTTCTCTTCCTCCCATGTGTCTCTACAACGCAGCAGACACAACTCCCACCAACTAACAGTCAACCATCCTCGTGTGTTTTTCTCCTTTATTCCTGATCACCACTTCTTACATGTCACGATCCTTTCAGTCCATTCTCTACGCCATCAACACGAGACAAGCATCACATTACCACATCTTTCCAGCTTACAATGTGTTAATGATCCTTTACTTCTCCTCCACCATCCCTCACTTAATAGTTCTCTCACTTAATGCGTCTACCAAGTGATTGTGGCATCATCAGACTAATGCATTTTTGAGTAACACGACCCGCGGGGATCATCCAATGCTCGAGTGCGTTTCATCTTGACGTAATGGACGGTTTAAAACGCATCGCATCCACGGACGTGCAAAAAACAGTCAAGAAGGAATTGGTATTACGTACTACCGTCACTGCACTTTTATGCATCTCATCTCATCTTGTTTCGCCATTCCAGCCA
>NC_087178.1:16282250-16327250 GCF_035594125.1 Scylla paramamosain
GAGAGAGAGAGAGAGAGAGAGAGAGAGAGAGAGAGAGAGAGAATTGATTGATGGTAGCAAGATGCATTGATTATTGCTGTGGGGTCATCTCTGCCATCAAATAATAACAGGTCAGTTGTGTTCCACCTCCTCCTTGATTTCTTCTCTTGGAAATGTACTTGTAGTTTCTTTGTTATATTACAGTTAGCTTTTTTTATGTGGAAGATTACTTAAAGCTTTTTCTTCTGGTCGACTACTGTGTTCTTGGCAATAGTGTATGTGTGTGTGTGTGTGTGTGTGTGTGTGTGTTTGTGTGTTTCTCTATCCATGTATGTCTTTCCTGGAGATCGCCTGATTATTTTTTTAATCTATTGCTTATTTTAATTTGAATTGTCTTAAAATAACACAAAAACAAAAATTCCCCGTGACAAGCCGAGTGTGAAATGTTAATGCTTCTACCAGCTACTCTTTCCTGAGCAAAAATGGAGGAATTGAGAAGAAAAAGGAGAAAAAAAAATGGATTTCACGCTTATCTTATTTTTGACAGCCCTTTAATTTTTCACTCTCAGACCCGCTAGAGATCCAGTGTTCCTTTTGCGCCAAGTTGAGGACCAGCTAAGCGTGCAGGCAATTTTTAACCAGATGTGAATACGCAATTATCGGCCCGCGAGTGGACTGTCTGCTGGCAAGGCATTAAATTGCACAGGTTTTGCCAATTGCCATGGGGAAGATATACAGCCTCCATTGTGTGTGTGTGTGTGTGTGTGTGTGTGTGGGGCGTCCAATGCAATGATAAGAAGTGTGTTATTGGGTAGCAGGTTCTGAGTTGCATTCTGTTTAATTAATCAATTACCGTGGGGTCACCTTCCTCGGGGACAGTTCACATGCAGATGCAGTGCTGTAGTGCGTAGTAGTAGTGTAATTGTAGTGGTGGTAGTAGTAGTAATAGTAGTAGTGGTAGTAGTGGTCGTAGTGAGAGTAATAGCAGTAATAGTAGTAGTAGTAGCGGGAGTAACAGCAGTAATAGTAGTAGTGAGAGTAACAACGGCAATAGAAGTAGTAGTAGTAGTAGTAGTAGTAGTAGTAGTAGTTGTAACACTGCCTTGTATTGCTGCGTGCGGTGTGGCAGTTTGCGTTTCTTTTTGAGTTGTGTGAGGGTTGGTTGCACACTAGTACCTCCTCCTCCTCCTCCTCCTCCTCCTCCTCCTCCTCCTCCTCCTCCTCCTCCTCCTCCTCCTCCTTCTCACCGTTGTTTTCTATTCTCTCGTTCACACAGGTTTTTGGTGAAGGGTCAGGAAGAGTAGAGAACTAACACAAAGAGAGAGAGAGAGAGAGAGAGAGAGAGAGAGAGAGAGAGAGAGAGAGAGAGAGAGAGAGAGAGAAAGAGAGAGAGATAATGAGTGAGAAAGATAGCGTAGCAAGTATGTAGTACACGCTCAGCCTCCCAGTCTTGTCACGCACACTATCACCGCTCCTCCGTGAGTGTGTTGCTGAAAGTTGAGAGCAAACGTTTTACGAGCTGCTGGAAAACGTTTATGTTGGCGGAGATGGGGAGAGAGAGAGAGAGAGAGAGAGAGAGAGAGAGAGAGAGAGAGAGAGAGAGAGAGAGAGAGAGAGAGAGAGAGAGAGAGAGAGAGAGAGAGAGAGAGTGGTGTTATTTCATGAGTAAAGAAACAAGGAAAATATCAGTTTAATTGTATCCAGCTTTAAAGATACTCGTAATTTTATCTTCAGGAACAAAGGAAAAGAGTAATAAAAAGAGGACAGAATTGTACTTTCATGTTATTTTTTATTTATTTATTTTTAGTGTTACGTGCCAGGTGGGAAATTCACCTTTTATAGTACCACTGAACATATATTTTGTCACAGGTGTTGTGGGATTATTTAGTGCCTTTTTGTACAGACGCAGCAGCTGAGGGATAAATATTTTGTCATTCTACGTGGCGGTTTCTCGAAAGGTTTTTGTGTAGTTTGTGAAGTGGTGGTGGTGGTGGTGGTGGTGGTGGTTGTAGGAGCTGAGAAACGGAGCAGAACGTTTCGTAGCACCTAGGGAAGGAAGGTTATTCTGCAGATGGGAAGGAATTCTGGCGGGAACACTGACTGATAAAGCTGATTGATAAAAATAAAGAGGAGAGGAAAATGAACTTTTGTTATTTCGTTTTGTTGGTACGCGCTTTTGTTTTCCATGTTTTTATTACTTGTTTTTTTTCTCTCTCTCTCTCTCTCTCTCTCTCTCTCTCTCTCTCTCTCTCTCTCTCTCTCTCTCTCTCTCTCTCTCTCTCTCTCTCTCTCTCTCTCTCTCTCTCTCTCTCTGTTTTAATTGTCTTGATAGCTACCATTTTTTTTTTTTTGAGAGAGAGAGAGAGAGAGAGAGAGAGAGAGAGAGAGAGAGAGAGAGAGAGAGAGAGAGAGAGAGAGAGAGAGAGAGAGAGAGAGAGACTGTTTTCTCATTGATTAACAGGAAAGGAAGGAAGGAGGACGGAAATATAATGCTAGAAACACTTGAACATAGTAATAATAATAATGATAATAATAATAATGATAATAATAATAATAATAATAATAATAATAATAATAATAATAATAATAAAGACAATGCATAAAGAGACTTGTTCGGTTTCTCCTATTCGGTTCTTGCACGTCTTTTTCCCTCTTGTACAAAATTTCGATTCGCTCGCTTCTGGATCGAGAAAGAAAAAGACAGGAAAAGGTTTGGACAAAATTCTTACATTCAAGTCGAGTCTTTTACGAGGTGAATTATCTACCTGCCTGGGTTTCGTAATGGCCAGGAGTGCAATGGTTAATTCTGACGGTAATCTGAATCTCTCTCTCTCTCTCTCTCTCTCTCTCTCTCTCTCTCTCTCTCTCTCTCTCTCTCTCTCTCTCTCTCTCTCTCTCTCTCTGTATGTCCCGGTCTGTTTACTTTCTCGTTTTCTCAATGTTTTGTTTCACTTGCATTGTTTTTTTTTTTTTTTTTTTTCTCTTCTTTTTGCCACTCTCTTTGTCTCCATTTTCTCTCAATAACCAGGGTTCCATTTTTCCTCTCACGTACGTTGACTCCTTTCTTCCCTTTCTTTACACAAAAACGCGCCCAGGAATAGATAAGAGGATGCAAAGACACACGTGCATTTCCAAAATTAGAATGTTTATTAAGTAAAATCCGTAGATAGACAAGAAAAAAAAACAGGGAAATGGAGGAAAGAGAGACGATCGAAGGGAGGAATGAGGAGGGAACGAGTAGATGGAGTGTGAGGGAACAAAAATAGGAGGGAAGAGGTGGAAGGGATTAGGAAGGATAGGCGATAGGTGTACTGGGGGAGGATAAAAACTACAAAAATGGAGAAGAGAAAGAGAGGGAGGGAGGAAATGGGGTTACAGGATGCGAAGGGAGAGCGGTAACGGGGAATGGAAGAGGAGGAGGAGGGAGAGGAGGTGGCAGAGGGGTGTTGAAGCAGGAGAGGGGGACGGGGGTGGAGTGTTGGGGGAAAGCATCGTTTGTATTCCAGCACGAGAGCTCATCCGAAAATATACGCAGCCAGACCATCCCCACACGCGGGTTAATGCGTCCGTGGTGAAGGTGGCGGCGGCTGGTTCTTCCCTGGAGCTCAATTCTGCTTCCCTGCCTGCGGTGCCTTGGGGATGCGTACAAGGAAGTGGAGGAGGAGGAGGAGGAGGAGGAAGAGGATTGCTTTTGTGAGATGATGTCAGGTTAGCTTTTCGTAAACCTGTCCGCTTAAAGTACTCCTCTCTTTGTTCCTTGAGAGAGAGAGAGAGAGAGAGGGAGAGGGAGAGGGGTCGTTCTATGAGGGCACACGAACCCCAGCCACACCACCACACCACCCCTCCCATCTCCACCAACGTCTTCAAATCACAACCGCACCAAAATCCATCACTGCCATGGTATGAATTTACGTCCTTTCACATACAAACCTTCCACATTCCTTCCTTTCCCTCAATACCTCGCCTCACCCTTACCATTCCACCTCTCCGATCTAACACATCCCTTTCCAATCCCCTCTCCCATCCATTCCAGCCTACCTCCGTCCTTCAGCGCTCTTTTTCTTTCTCTTCTTTCTTCTCTACGTTCGCTCCATGCCGGAGTGAGGCACAGGTGTACGTTACCTTCCTCTTAATTAACTCACAGGTGCTCATTACACACTTCAAGTAGCTGAGTTCTTGTGTACATATAAGTCGATTCCACAGAAAGGGTTAAAATTTGTCGCTGGTGTCACGTTAATTTTGAGAGAGAGAGAGAGAGAGAGAGAGAGAGAGAGAGAGAGAGAGAGAGAGAGAGAGAGAGAGAGAGAGAGAGAGAGATAACAATGTGGATCGTAATGCCAGCGGTACACGATAGTTGATTAAAGAGAATTTTGTGCCCGTTATGTAACCTGTTCGGATTTTTCGGGAGATGAATCATGTTTGGGTAGCGAGAGAAAAGAGTGAAGTCTTCATAGCTGAGTCATTACGTGGAGCGAGATGAACACACACACAGTAGATGTGCTTGGTTTTTCTGCAACAAGGAAGGAAGGAAGGAAGGAGATGGAAGTCTGAGAGAAAGAAGAGAAAGACGAGCAAGACTTTCACTTTCTTCCTTTCTTCCAGTCTGTCTCGGTTCTGGCGTAATCGACTGAATTGTGAGGAGGAACTTGATATGACATTGATCAGTAATGCTTGGTTAGTCTTGCGTTTCGTTTTTTTTTTTCATTTTTTTCAGACATTGCTGCCCTGCATAGTATAAACAGTAGTACTAATGACCGGTATTTTCCTGGCACAGCTTTATATTTTTTTCATTTTTTTTTTAGTTTTCATGAAGAGTTTGTGGCGTATTTTGAAATCCTTGGTGGTGCCTTAGTTTTATATACTTTTTTTTTTCCATAAGCCTCACAAGTCAACAATAGAACGCGTAGGAAAACCTGGTATTTTGGGCACGAGACGGTTTGCCGCAGAGGGGAAAGGGTTAGGGAAAAGTTGAATATCGAGTTTGAGGTTTGAACAAAGCGTCAATTTCCCTCTGTGACCGTGGAGAGAGAGAGAGAGAGAGAGAGAGAGAGAGAGAGAGAGAGAGAGAGAGAGAGAGAGAGAGAGAGAGAGAGAGAGAGAGAGAGAGAGAGAGACGAGGGGCAGTGCAGAAGAGAACCTTTTTGAAAGTAAACATTCTCTCCCGTTTCTAGAGCTTGTACTGTGAATTTTGTGCACTTTTTCCCTCCGCCTTTTTCAGTGACAAAAGAGTGACTAGGTATCCTGACTTTTTTTATTGGTATTTCCTTCGCTTTTTTCTCTCTCTTTTCGAAGCGCGCGCCGGGGGACGAGGCAGAGGTGGCTGATTAGTTTCGTCAGCCGGCTAGAATGTCACGGTTGTTTTATTTCGGTGCAGTGGGGAAAAGAAAAAAAAATCACCTGAACGGCACGAATTCACGAGTCATGAAGGGAAGAGTGTCTTAAAAATTGGTGCTCCCGTGAGTGTGAATCCCTGACACGTAGTAGAGGAGGACTGCAAGATGTTACTGGAGCTTAACCCTTTCATTGCTAATTGTCACCTGTTTCCTCAGTCATTAACCACTCAGACATCTATTCTTGTTCCAGAGTCACATCCAAACATTGTACTGACTGACTAGAATTTGCAAATCCTATTCTTTTTTTGTATCTTTCTTGTAGACGCTTATAAAGATTTCATACATTGCTGAAGCGTAAGTGTTTGAATCGCCCCCTCACAGTAGTAGAGAAAGGTGCCATTATGTTGCTGAAACTTTAGATTAGTTAATAATAATCTTAACAGTATGTGGTAATGTTGGTTTCTTTTTATTTGTTTTATTTCGTTATGGTGTTGATTTTGCTGCTAACCCTCCAAATGTTAATGACAGCATTGCAATTGTTGAGTAACCTTAGGCAATTCTGAACTAAGCAGTTAATTGTAACCAATGTAGCACAGCAGGGAACCTTTTAATGGCAATAGCTAGCAGCGTTTTTATGGAAGCTTGCGGTGTTACAGGTAGATAATTTCTTTCGATTAAGTTAGTGTAACAAATCTGAACTATTCCATCACCTTTTTTTTTTACAAGTTTCCCGGCAAAAAAAGAAAAGAAAAGAAATAGATAAATAAACAAAAAAAAAAAGACGATACTCACTTTTCGTACGAGAGGAAGGAGATACAGAAACTTAAGAGATTACACTTTAGAAAATATAATCTAAAACTTACCCAGACCATATTTTTTGAGAAGCCTTTCCTCCCCCAAAAAAAGTAAATAAGATAAAATAAATCGGAGTTAATACGATGATCTCACTTTTCGTACGAGAGGAAGACGATGCAGAAACCTAAGAGATTACACTCGATGTTGTTTTAATATTCCACCTTGCCTCGTCTCAGAGTCAGAAGGCGCGTTAGGTTCTCAGTCAGGATTCACCAGCGTAGAAATAGAAGACAGACTTGAGGGAAGCATCGCTAAGGACAGGCTTCGCTTTGAAATAGAAGAGAAAATGCCGGAAAAACACTCACGAACTTGAATTGCACAGTGAAGTGAATTGGGAGTTGGTAAGTGGAACGGTTTCTGGTGGTCTTTTTATTTTCCCCCTCCCAACAACCCCCATCCTTCCCTTCCCCTTCCTCTTTCACAAGGTTTTACGTTTTGCGGCCAACTTGCGTCTTGCATTCGTGATGAGCTGGTCTAAAGCGTTCATTATGCATTGCGGAGCTAGTAGTGGACGTTGTGTGTGCGTGTGTGTGTGTGTGTGTGTGTGTGTGTGTGTGTGTGTGTGTGTGTGTGTGTGTGTGTGTGTGTGTGTGTGTGTGTTTGAAGGAGTGTCCCCGGTGTGAACAGGAAAGAAAGAATAATGAGAAGCGAAAACACGACAAGATAGATAAGAAGGGGCTGCTTTCCTGCCTCCTTCGTTTCCTCTCTCCCTCCTTCCTTTCTTGCCTCCATCCCTCGTAGATAAGAAGAGGCTGATTTCCTCCCTCCTTCGTTTTCTCCCTCCCTCCTTCTTTTCTTGCCTCCCTCCCTCCCTCCCTTATCCCTTCTTCCCTTTCTTAAAAAAAAAATAATAATTCTTTATGGGAGACACCAACACGTGCCTGGCAAAGGAGTGAAGGATGAAGGAATGGGAGTGAAGGAGAGAGCGGATGTTGGAGTAGGAGGGAGAAGCTTTGTGTCCTCCGTGTTGATGTATGGAACTGTACCAAGCTGGGTGCTGGAAAAAAGGATATAAAGGATTTTGCAATAGATTCCTAGTATCCCCAATACGAGAGAGAGAGAGAGAGAGAGAGAGAGAGAGAGAGAGAGAGAGAGAGAGAGAGAGAGAGAGAGAGATAACCTTTTGTTTTATACCATTCCTCGTAAATCACACCAGTAAAAAAAAAAAAAAACAGCAGCAGAAAAAGAATAAAGAGGAAGGTCACAGATAGCATAGCGGATACAGACGTACGTGCCTTCAGACCATAATGGATATTTTAACATTTTAACGCTAAGCAGAAATGCCAGTTTGGTGTCTGGGACGGCGGTGGGTCCTCAGAAAACATGGTGTCCCCTAGAGACCAGAGGAGAGGGAGGGAGGGAGGGAAGGCTCGCCTAGGTCATTGAAGGTTCCTAAAGATTTCGAGGCTTCTGAACCCCATTGCGAAGCTCCGACAAGAATTGGACGTCATTTCCAGTAATCCAATTGGTGGGCCAGAACAAGAGAGCGAGGCGGTTCCCAGGAGAGTCGAGCCAGGGCGTTTTGTTTTCCCAATTTCAACGTGGATGTGGCTGACCCCGCCCTTCCTCACCCCAGCACTCAGCTTCCCCGGCCTCTCACCCTCCCCTGGCTTGCCTCACCCGCAGTCCTACACGCGGCCCCAGATTCCTGTCCTCACCCGTTCCTCATCATCCCTCACTCACTATTAATCGTGCGTTACTCACTCCGGTACTTATCTTCACCATCCTCATTCTTTATCCATCTCTGCCTCATCCACCTCCTCACACTCCTTCCCTCCAATTTCTTACTCTTTTTTCCCTCTTTCATATTTCTCATTCGTCATTCATAATTAAATTTTGCCCATCTCTGTCTCAGCCGTCCCATTTCTCACTACATGCCATCCACTTTCCATCCTTTCTTATTTCTGCAACCCATCCCTAATATACTTTCACTCACATCACTGCACAGTCCCCATCCCATCACCCACCCTGCCCTTTCATTGTCTCACCCATTCATCCAGCGTCCACCCTAAACCGCCCATCCACCACTACACTCCCCCGCCCACGCAGCACTCCACCCCGCCCTTCACTGTCCCTTCGTCACCCTTGCCCCATATTCTGCTCTCTCATAAGCTCCACCTGCGTAAATATTCCTAATTTACTCCCACCTGTCCACCTGCCCTCACGTCTCACCTGTCTGTTCCACCACTTCCTCTTGGTAGTTGGTTTTTAGTTAACGTTTGTGTGTATGTCCAGGTCAGTTATGGTGATAATAGTTGTGTATTGTTGTTGTTATTATTATTTTTATTATTATTATTATTATTATTATTATTATTAAGTTTTCCTACATCTTTAGTGCTGTATTTGCTTTATTTGATAACTTCCTTTACTCGCTCCGTCTTATTTTCTTCTTAGTCTTTCTTTAATTTGATGCAACGAACCTCGCGTGTTTTGCTAATTTCACTGGGGCCATAAAAGTGCTTTTCTCGGCGGCCTTCAAAATGCTGCCTCTTTCTGAGCGCCTTTTACTCTCGTGCCTCGCTCATTTTTGCTGGCGCGCCAAGCATTTTCTGTCGGCTTGTTCTTGGGTCATACGGCAGTTTTCTTAGCTTGTTTGCCCTCCGTTTGTCAGTCGAGGTGATGTGTGTTTTTCATTTGATGACTCTGTGTGTGTGTGTGTGTGTGTGTGTGTGTGTGTGTGTGTGTGTGTGTGTGTGCGAGCTTATATTTTTACTGCCTTCACTTTATCTCAGTTCATATTTGTAATGTAAATGCAAAGGAAAGTTGAGATGTTCATTAACGATTTTTTTCTTTTTATTATTTTTTTGCTGGTGCTGTTATTATTATTATTTATTATTATTTTTGTTATTATTATTATTATTATTATTATTATTATTATTATTATTATTATTATTATTATTATTATTATTATTTTTATTTTTATTATTATTATTATTATTTCTCTCCCTAACACCGTCATCATTTCCACCTTCAAAAATTCAACATACGTTCATTTTCTCCTCTCTCTCTTCGTTATTTTATCAACTATCTTCGCTTTGCACACCCTCTTCTTCATATTCCTCGTATTCCTTTTCACTCGGCTTCACTTCCCTCATTAGAGCTCAAATTGTCTCCCTTTGCTTCCTCACTTTCTCCCGGTGAGGTGCGGGGCGAGGAGGTGAGGCGAGCCAGCAGCGTACCCGTGGTATTATTCCTTTTGACATAATGAGAAGAATTTACTGAAGCGCATCGTGCAGTATTCCTTTTACACTTCAGCGGGCTCCCTCCTCTTCCTTCACCAGAGAGAGAGAGAGAGAGAGAGAGAGAGAGAGAGAGAGAGAGAGAGAGAGAGAGAGAGAGAGAGAGAGAGAGAGAGAGAGAGAGAGAGGCATTAGTATAAATGACACAGGATAGTGATGATTTTTAGTTTAATAACACATCTCGTTTTTATAATTTAGTGTTATCTTATTTCCAATATGTGTTGCGTCCAAATAAAAAAAAACAGACATATAAACGGACAGACAGACAGAAGGACGGTCGGATAGACGAGCAAACAGACAGAACACAAATAGATGAACAGATGGACAGACTGACAGACATGAAGACACAAAGAAAAACTGAATTGCAGCAAATAGTAATATACATAATCAAGTAAAAAGCAGAGAGAGAGAGAGAGAGAGAGAGAGAGAGAGAGAGAGAGAGAGAGAGAGAGAGAGAGAGAGAGAGAGTGGCCAGTGGTGAGGGAAAAGGGAAGTAATATTGAAAATTGCTTTGTACTCCACCCTGTTTGTGTGGAATCAACCCTTTCCTGCACTGTAAAAAAAAAAAAGTGAGGTACAAAAAAGAGGAAAGAAGAAACACCCGGGTCAGGTAAACAAGGTACAGAGGAGTAAGATAAGCAAGCGTGTTATTGGAAGCAGAAAGGTTAGGTTGAGAAAGGTAAGGGATTTAAAATGATTTGTTTATTATCTTATGTCAGGTGAAGTTAGGCTTGGTAATATTAGCTTGTGTTTGGTTACGTTATAGTAAATACATAGATAAATACCGTTCCAAAACACACTTCTTAGGTCCCTGTCCTCTCCACTCACCATTCTTTTAAGGCATTTTATTCTTATTCATCACAATGCCATTATTATTAGACTCATTGTTATAGTGAGCTCATTATCTTCCTTTGGGTTGTGACGTCATTGCCATCCCATCACCATCTTCCTGTCACCTTTTGTTTAGGAGAGAGTATCATATTGCAGTTGTCGCTGTTATCATCACCTTTTCTCATCATCACTATCATCACCATCATCACCACTGGATATCTCATTATAATTATTCACCATTAGTCTTCTTACATCAGCATTTTATCCTCGTGAATAAGAAGGCAGATGCGTGGAGGAGGAGGAGGAGGAGGAGGAGGAATAGGAGGAAGCAGATTAAGAAGAAGGAGGAGGGGGAGAAGGAGGAGAGCAAATACAGTTCGACGACATGTAGTATAACAACAACAACAACAACAACAATAATATTTACCAATTTAATCCACGCACACTTTTCATTTCCTTAATTTATATAGGTGGACTTTATCCTTTGCTTGTCTTTCTCTCATTCCAACCCACCACTTTGCTCTCACCCGTGACTCACCTCCCCGTCCGTCCTTATGGTGTAATGATAGAGGCGTTAAGTTGTAACTCTCTCTCTCTCTCTCTCTCTCTCTCTCTCTCTCTCTCTCTCTCTCTCTCTCTCTCAAGGGAGATGGATGACTGTGAGGGAAAGTAGGGAGGAGAAAATGAGAATTGGCCCTTTAAATGAGAGAGAGAGAGAGAGAGAGAGAGAGAGAGAGAGAGAGAGAGAGAGAGAGAGAGAGAGAGAGAGAGAGAGAGAGTAGGACAGTGCGGAAGTCATGCGTCCGGTACCATTGTTACAGACGGGTGTAACCTCTCTCTCTCTCTCTCTCTCTCTCTCTCTCTCTCTCTCTCTCTCTCTCTCTCTCTCTCTCTCTCTCTCTCTCTCTCTCTCTCTGTATATTAAACACACACACACACACACACACACACTTCGCTGAACGGCATCTCTTTCACGTATCTATATAGCCCATCACGAGAGAGAGAGAGAGAGAGAGAGAGAGAGAGAGAGAGAGAGAGAGAGAGAGAGAGAGAGAGAGAGAGAGACACTAACAACCTAGCAGAGGTCAATTACCGCCGGTGGTAACAGGAGAGCTGCCGCCACTTCACTCTCCTCCTCCTCCTCCCTCCTCCCTCCTCCTACCCCCTAACAGGGCTCGACAAATATCCTCGTTTGTTTTTATTTTTATCGTTCGCGACAGAAATTTACCTCTCCCGGCAAGTCTTTGTAATCCGTCCCTTTATATTCATTCATTGGGATTAGAATAGAGATCGGTCAAGTATTCTTCTATAAATAGGCGTCTTTCTCCTCCTTTGATCCAGAATTCAGTATTTTTGGATACTTTGATAGCTTATTTTTCTAATTTTTTTTTTCATCTTTTAGTTTTTCATATGTACTCTCTCTCTCTCTCTCTCTCTCTCTCTCTCTCTCTCTCTCTCTCTCTCTCTCTCTCTCTCTCTCTCTCTCTCTCTCTCTCTCTCTCTCTCTCTCCCCAACATTCATAACATATTTGCAAGGAATTCCCACTCTTTATTTTATTTTATTTTTTTTCAATCTTCACTCGCATTCTTTTCATAACGCTCGCAGTTTTTATTTATCTATTTTTTTTTTGTTTTCTTGAATTTTCTGGATGTGAAGTTTACTTTTTACACTTTTTTATGTATCTTTTTTTTATTTATATGTTATTTTACTTTTTTTTTTTTATTTATTTATTGTTATTTTCATCTTATGTTCTCCATTTCTTTATGTCCGATGTCTTAAGAAACTAGAACGCTCCATAAATATATTGACCACCTTTTCCTTGCTTTACTGAATCTTTTGGATGTGAACAGCTTACGGTTTTCTTTCTTTTTTTTTTCGTCCTTTATTTATTTCTTATTTTATCCTTTGTTCTCCATTTCATTATGTCCTGTGCCTTGGGGGAACAGAACACTCTATACATTGATCACCATTTGTTTGTTTGTTTGTTTTTTTTTCCGAGAGTTTTGAATGTCAACAATTTACACCTTTATTTATATTAATTTATAACACGTATTTTCCTTTTAACCCTTTGCCTTCCCCTTCGTTATTTCCTGTAGCTTGGGGAAACAGGACGCTCCATACAGCCAATCACATTTTGTTTTGTTTACCTGAGGGATCTGTATACTGTATGAATCTCTAGGTTTTCTTTACATTTTTATTTATGTATTTACCATTTTAACACTTTTTCTATTTCATTATGTCGTATGCCTTAGGGAAACGCGAGGCCCCATACAAGTGATCACATTTTCACTCCTGCCGTTGGATTAGATTACACTCAATTCCCCGAAGTGTTCGCCGCCTGTGTTGGTATTCCGGGCCACGTCTGCAGCATCTTACTAATTGGTGTGTCAGGAACAATTCAGACACTTCGGTGCTTAGTTCATCTTCCTAGAGAAGAGAGAGAGCATTGTACACTCTTGCGATGGTGAGGGAGGGAGATAATTGTGTCTACATGTGTGTGTGTGTGTGTGTGTGTGTGTGTGTGTGTGTGTGTGTGTGTGTATGTGTGTGTGGCATTTGTAGTAAGTATTCTACTCCTCGTCTCCTTTCCTTTATAAATAATGTTTATTTTTTATTCAGATCACGTGTGTCTTGAATTTGTGTTTATTATTCATTTACTTGCTTCTGGCGTATTTTTTGCTCTCGTTATTGAATCATGCTGTCATGTCCATTCTCTCTCTCTCTCTCTCTCTCTCTCTCTCTCTCTCTCTCTCTCTCTCTCTCTCTCTCTCTCTCTCTCTCTCTCTCTCTCTCTCTCTCTCTCTCTCTCTCTCTCTCTCTCTCTCTCTCTCTCTCTCTCTCTCTCTCTCTCTCTCTCTCTCTCTCTCTCTCTCTCTCTCTCTCTCTCTCTCTCTCTCTCTCTCTCTCTCTCTCATTTATTTAAAAACCAAGTATATTTTAATCACTTTACGTCACGCGCGTTATTCACTTCTGTTACATGTACAGTGTTCTACTCATGAACGTCTTGGCCTTGAAATCTCTGGGTCACTGCCAGTTTGCTGGGATTGTTCTCTTTATTTTATTATATATATTTTTTTCTACCTTTATTTTTTTGTGGGAGGTGCTATTCTCCTCTTGCTTTCCTGTGTGTGTATTGTTCTCTTCTGTTTTCTTTCCTCCCTTTTTCGGTGCAAGTTTATCACGAGTTTATTGGTTCGTTTCTATAGTGTCTCGATACTTTCCTTTGATATAACTCTCTTTTTATGGAGGTCGTAGTTTTCCCTCGATTTTTTTTTCTTTTTATCTTTTTGTGTGTGTTTGCGTGTGACTTTTTTCGTTTGTATTCTTTCGTGAGCTGATTCTTTTTTTTTTCGTTTTCTTTTGTACCTTTTGTTACTTTGTGCCTTCTCGTTTCTGAATTCTGTACTGCTTTTATGTCTCTCTCTCTCTCTCTCTCTCTCTCTCTCTCTCTCTCTCTCTCTCTCTCTCTCTCTCTCTCTCTCTCTCTCTCTCTCTCTCTCTCTCTCTTCTTTTATCTTATTTGATCTGAATATCTTATTTTCTTCTTTCATGACACGAATTTTTTTTTCCTACGTAACATTATTTACTTTTTTGTACGATGCTCTCTCTCTCTCTCTCTCTCTCTCTCTCTCTCTCTCTCTCTCTCTCTCTCTCTCTCTCTCTCTCTCTCTCTCTCTCTCTCTCTCTCTCTCTCTCTCTCTCTCCACTATATTTCACTCTAAAACCGGTTAATTTTTTATCGATACTGTAATGAATAACTTTGTATCCTTTATTATTTAAAAAAAAAGTTTGAAAAAAATCTCAGGTATTCATTCGTAACTCGTGACCTTGATATTTGCGTGTCCAATCACACTCGTATTCAATCTTCGTCAGGTGTTTCCATTTCTATTTGCCATTTCCCTGCGGGGAGTAGAGTGGATGGCGGAAACGCGAAGGCAAACTACCACCGGCCCGGAACTTATTTTGTAGTGATGAGATTGAGCGCTTTCTTTTTCTCCCTCTACATATTTTTTCCTCTCAACGCTAGATATTGGGAAAGATGCAATGCTCGTGCGTGTGTGTGTGTGTGTGTGTGTGTGTGTGTGTGTGTGTGTGTGTGTGTGGATATGTGGAAAGGATTAGAAAAGGTTAGATTGAATGAGATCTTGGTGTGTCGATCTTGGTGTGTCGTTTAGTCTCTCTCTCTCTCTCTCTCTCTCTCTCTCTCTCTCTCTCTCTCTCTCTCTCTCTCTCTCTCTCTCTCTCTCTCTCTCTCTCTCTCTCAAGTTAAAGCTGCCTGCCTCCTGGACTCTAGTTAGTAGCATTTACTCACAAACAATATCGCATAACTAACCCAAACTATACGTGTCCTTGCTGAGCTCCCGCCTACCGTCCCTCGTCCCTGTCCGTCAGTCTGTTTCAACCTACAGCAGGTGCATCATGGTGGAACGAGGCAACATGGCGGAAGGTCGTTTCTTTCCCTCAGCAAGAAGAGTAACGTCAGCATGTGCGTGGATCCGTATCTCCTCCACCTTGTGTAGATATCGTGACCCTTCCACGTCCTCGGCATCCATCCACTCCCCTCTCTCCTCCTCCTTTCCTCTTGTGCGTTGCCGCGGAAGGGAAAACTGAAACGTGTATTGATTCAAGGCGAGGGCTCAATTTTCTTAGTATTTGTCTTGGTGAAGTTTGCTGTTTTTAGAAGGGAGACGGAACGTGGCAGGAAGACAAAGGACTAAATTGATATCGGGGAGTGGGTTGTCCACGTAACAGGTGGTTGGCGGAGAAATTAAGGTGGATGAGAGGATATTATTTATGTGGTACGTGAAGGGAAAGAGAGAGAGAGAGAGAGAGAGAGAGAGAGAGAGAGAGAGAGAGAGAGAGAGAGAGAGAGAGAGAGAGAGAGAGAGAGAGAGAGAGAGAGAGACTTACACTCAGACAGATGGAAAGGGGAAGGAGAATGGAAGGGGATGGACGCACAAGATGAGAGAATAAAGGAGAAATCTTAAGGAGGAGAAATTACGAAGGAGAGCATTATTAAGGAAAGCTACACGACAAGAAAGAGAGAGAGAGAGGGAGATGAGAGGAGCTGCTAATAAAAGGGAGGGAAGGGCGACACTAGCCAACCAAGACAGGGCCAGGAAAGATTAAACGCAGGAAACAGAAATGAAGGAAAGTTTGTCAGAGAGAGAGAGAGAGAGAGAGAGAGAGAGAGAGAGAGAGAGAGAGAGAGAGAGAGAGAGAGAGAGAGAGAGAGAGAGAGAGAGAGAGAGGGGCACCACGGAATTAAAAAAAATGCTCCTATATTTATGTACTAACTTTACTGAACGACTGTTAAGGCAAACGGAACTTTGGTGAGGCTCAGATAAAATTGAGATAATAGGAAATTAAACATACCAGAGAGAGAGAGAGAGAGAGAGAGAGAGAGAGAGAGAGAGAGAGAGAGAGAGAGAGAGAGAGAGAGAGAGATGAACCTTTAGCAATATGCCTTTAGAAATTAAGGAGCTGAATATATCACTATTAATATTCCTTAAAATTAAGTAAAAAGTCTGTTAATTTGAAGGTTACTCTTTGAAATCTACGGACAGACTATAAATTAGAAAGTTAAGAGCTCGATAAGATAAGGCAATAAGGAAGTGATGAGACAAGATAAGTGAGCAAGGAAATGTAGGGAAGATAATAAAATAGTGAAGGGACATTTTACTACACTTCTTTAAGGTTTGGGAGGCACAGCATGAAGGGACACACCTGGACTCAAAGCCTCCGCCGCCTGACCATCTGTTTCCACGTCCCAAGACAAAGTGCCTTGGGAATCTGCACTAAATCTTGTAAAAAAACCTCCTTTAATGCTCCTCCATCCATCCCGCGACGCATCTAGCAAGTTATTTATACACATGTGGGTAATTTTAGCACTTCTATTTCTATGTACCATTAATTAAATGAAGAGGAGGAGGAGAAGGGCACCAGCACCCCACATCCCATGACTCACGACTGCCCATCCCCATCTGCTCCACCTGCCATGGGAATATTATGTACACGTAATTAGGCGCATCTAATTATTATTGCCTCCCTGTACTGTGGGAATCACGGCACATGCCTTGTTTATTAAATCTGTTATTATTTGACGTTCGTTTCAGTGAGGAGTTTATTATTTTGTCCAACAGAGGGAAGCATGACCTCTCGTTGTTGTTTACGTGAAATCTGCTTGCGTTAATGAAAGAAGGCAAGGGTTGTTTGCAGCGAGTCACCGCCGTTGGTTTGATAATGCAATCACGGGAACAAAAATATAATGCATTGATGCCAGACTCATCAGACTTGTAATTAGTTTAGGTTATTAATTTATGAGGTAAATTACACGTGTTGTGGTGGTGGTGGGCTGGGGAGCAAGACGTGGGCGGGGAGGTAGTGGAGGGGAGGTCGAAGGGGTGTGGAGATGGAGGCGAGGAGACGGGGGCTATTTGATGCCTTGCTTGCGGTGGAACATATCGCCACGTGTGTAAGTTTCGAGACTGTTTCTGGCAACAATGAACTCTGTAATTTTACAAAGAAAATATGAAAGAAGAAAAAAAAAAGCAAGGAAATGGAGAACCAGGAAGGAGGTTATTCGATGCTCTGCTCGTAGTTTAAACTTATGACCATTTGTGTTAAGTTTCAAGACCATTTTTGGGTACGATGCACTCAGACGACAAAAAAAGAAAGAAGAAAAGAAAAAAGAGAAAAAGAAAAGCTTGAGTAGTGTCTTGATTGTGTAATTTGGCGTAAGGACAGTCATCACCGTCATCACCAGCGCTATCATCACTGCTGCCGCCACAATCATCACCGAGGCAGTGAAATACTCAGGTGTGAAAAAAGAGGAGACTCATAACATCGTCAGAGTGCGACAAAAATAACCATGACGAATGTTTTGCAAGACGAATTACGCTCCATAATGTGATGATGCTCCTGTGTAATGTCGTCACTTTGTCTTTGCAAGGAGATTATAATGTATCAAAAGCATTAAGCACATTTCCTTGGGTAACAGCAACAAACAATAATTACATTTCACCTCTACATCACAATAACTTAACACTTTGCAGCTTCTGACCTTGACATACATAATCCTTTGACCCCATTTGACCCCCTCCGCTTTATCTCTACCTTGCAAGCATTTTCCTTCCTTCCCTCTTAGCTTTTCCCCGTATTCCTTCCTCCGTATCCCTTGGCTCATCATTTCTTCCCTGTCTTTGTCCGCGTGTCACCCCTCAGGCCGCCTCCCATCGCCGCTGCAGCCCGGTGTGAGATAATAGCCCAGTGTATTAAGGATGCGTGTAACAATGAGCCTACTGGACCGAGAGAGAGAGAGAGAGAGAGAGAGAGAGAGAGAGAGAGAGAGAGAGAGAGAGAGAGAGAGAGAGAGAGAGAGAGAGAGACAGAAACGTAAATGGTGGTGATAATTATGTTTAGGAAGGAAAAAGGAAGGTGATTGTTAAAAATAATAACATGACTTTCTTAATTATTCTATCACATATTGTTCTTCGTGCTAGGCTCTCTCTCTCTCTCTCTCTCTCTCTCTCTCTCTCTCTCTCTCTCTCTCTCTCTCTCTCTCTCTCTCTCTCTCTCTCTCTCTCTCTCTCTCTCTCTCTCTCTCTCTCTCTACCCGTTTTCTCTATTGCTTGCGCAGGATCAATTTAACAGGCAATGAATGTCGTTTGGTAAAGCCTTGTATCTCCCAAATACACAGAGGTCATTTGAATTCCCTTGTGTGTGTGTGTGTGTGTGTGTGTGTGTGTGTGTGAGGGGGGAGGTTCGGGTGGGTGGATGAGTGTGTGTGTGTGTGTGTGTGTGTGTGTGTGTGTGTGTGGGTGGGAGCGATATTTTTCTTTCCGTGCGTGTCTGTGTGCGTGCGTGCGTACGTGTGTCCATGCATGCAAGTATTTTTGCGTGTGCGTGTGAGCGTGTTCGTGTTCTTGTACGTGTGTGTGTACGGTACGTGAAAGTGATGTTTGAGTTTTTATGAAGAAAGGAAAAAAGAAAAGATAAGAACCCCTGTACTTTTGTTTAAACACACACACACACACACACACACACACACACACACACACACACACACACACACACACACACACACACACACACAGACCCCCCCATACCAACACATCTATACACACCTTTAATCATAGAGAGCCTGTCTGCCCACACGCCATAGATACACGTCACCTGTTTGGCACCGTGCATATCCCCTGCGTGGCACTGGCTCTGCGGCAGGTAGAGGGCGAGAGCAGAGTGCCAGGTATAAATGTCCTCATTCCCTGTGATGAGGAGGCACTCAGGGCCAGGCTGGATGAGGCACTGCCGCGGTGGGAATAAGGGAAATGAGTTAGTGTGGTGAAGAGAGGGGGAACGGTAAAGCTTGCTGAAGTGTACACAGGGAAAAATTGAATAGTGTGAATGGTGGTTTTTATTTATGGCATTGTAAGTGTGTTTTCCTGGAAGCGGGGGGTGTAACCTCTTGTGGCGCGTTACAATGGTGAGGAAATAGTGGTGCATCCTGGTTTCATTTTACTAATAGGTAGTGTGAGGAGAGACAATGCACGGTGTCGTCTCTCTGTCACGGCGATCGAAAAGTAAACATATTATTCTCTTGTCTACCTTCTTGGGAATTTTTGTTTTGTTTTTCCTTCACTTATCTTTTTTTTTTTTTGTCCTTCATGGTTGTATTCTTTTCCTTCTTTTATCTTTTGTTTTAAATTTTTTGAGTGATTTCTATATGTGTTTTTCCCGTTCTTAATTCTTATTCCGTTAGTCCTGTTTTTCCTCATTTATTTCTATTCTTACTACCTTTTTTCATACATTTCCTTTCTAGCTTACTTTTTCTCCCCTCCTTCATACCTACTTTCCTTTATTTTTAGTTATAATCTGTTTTTATATCTCTTCCTCTTACTTTGTTTCTTTTTTTCATTATATAACTCCATTCTATACTGCGGTCAATTTGAACTCTCTCTGATCCGTCAATGAATGAAGGTGAATGTGTGGTGCCAACAATAGTACTGAAGCCCTGTTGTGTGTTACTAGCTTCGTATCTGATTCATTAAGTGTTTCCCTTAGTAATGAAGCTGTTTTTACCCACTCACCTGAATCATTACAAAGTTTACCTCATTACTACGACTGCTCAACAAGCTCACTCCTATCCTGGCTTTTGAATTCCTGCTAGTGCCACTGATATACAACCAAGAAACCCTCCCGACTGCTTCTTTTTAGCCCAACCTCCACTTGCTCGCCACACACACACACACACACACACACACACACACACACACACACACACACACACATTCCCACAGATGCGTGAAGCTTAGATACTATTCTGAGACACCTCTGTGCCGCATCACTTCTACATTCCAAAGATTAGTTGAAGTGACACTGATCCGTAAGGGTAATTTTATGGTTCTAGTGACAGAATAATGAGATTTCTACATTATTAAGATTATTAGCACTCTTGAGAAACCAGTTGATCATCTCTGTGACATTTGAAAATTGTCGTGGTGAGAGCAAAGCGTTTCTAAATACGTTCCTTAATGATGTGGAGAAACGGAGAAGCTTGACGTGGGTGATCAGAAAGTGCTCCTCACCACGCGTCAGTACGTTGCCTCTAATCTCTAATTTTATTTCGGCCTCCTTTCATGGCTTGCCCTTTTCGGTGAATGTTGCTCTACTACAGTTTTCTTTACTACTATTATTTCTATTGTTTTTACTTTGCCCTTTTAGTTATTGCTTTTAACTTTTCGCTTTCCCCTAGTCAATTTTAGATGCTTTTAAGGTTTGTGTTGGCGCCATATGACCGCGACGTTGTGGCGACTCAATAGAAAATATAAACACGAAAAAAAAAACACACACACACACACACACACACACACCAAGGAAGTACAAAAAGGGCCGTTCCTTAGAAGATAGTCACCATAAACACGGGATGAAATAAAATCATTATCTTCATTCACCTCAATATTCCTCTTACCTTTTTCTCTGTTCCCTCACGTTCCCTCCCACGGCCAGCTTTCTCTTCATCCCTTCATCCCCTCGCGTCCCTCCCCCTGTGCTCTCTCCTGCAGTTGAGGCATTCCTGCGGCATTCTTAGCATCATTACAGGTAGTTTGGCATTCTTGTTTCCCCTCACTTTAAATCAAATAACTGAACGAGGGACATCCGCTGTTTGTCAGTAAATAAGACTCTCCTCCCCTCCCTTTCCCCCTCTTTCTTAATCTCGTAATTATTCTCCTTGTCTCTTGTCTGTATCCCTAATTACCATAATCATCGCATATTCATCGCTATTCCGTTTTCCTTCCTTCCTTTTCTCTCTCTCTCTCTCTCTCTCTCTCTCTCTCTCTCTCTCTCTCTCTCTCTCTCTCTCATGGTAATTTTTCTTGGGACTTCAATACTGGTCACGTGACACCTTGAGAGGCATTACGTCACTGAGGGTTCGAGCTGCACGGCCTTAGATCAAAGCACGGCAAGGAAAGGAAGCTCTCTCTCTCTCTCTCTCTCTCTCTCTCTCTCTCTCTCTCTCTCTCTCTCTCTCTCGTGATTGCAGAAAGTAATGTGAACAAAAACGTGTAATATACTCGTTTTTTTCTTTCAGAAGAGGTTTTTATTTACATCATTGTGTTCTGTTTTGAATTAACGATTACTTTTCTCCTCACTTTCTTGTCATTACTGCTACTACTACTCTTATTTTATGTCTTTTCTACTCCTTCCTTCCTCTTTTTGTTCTTCTAGTTCTTGTTTTTTCTTTTCATTTTTCTTTTCTTTTTTCTTTTTTCTTCGTTTTTACTCTTCCTCCTTCTCCTCCTCCTCCTCCTACTCTTCTTTTTCTTTTCCTTTTTTTTTCTTTCTCCATTTCCTGTTCTCCTCCTCCTCCTCCAAGGTATTCGTCATAAGATTTGTTTTTTTAGGTGTTGAGAATCACAGAAAATTGGTGAAGATTATTGTAAATTGAGTTTCTTCCTTGTATTGATTTGGCAGCGAAGCGACTGTGTTGACTCTGCGGTGGTGGTGGTGGTGGTGGTGGTGAGTCAGTTGTGGGCTACTAGTGACGTATAAATTTGTTGCTTTTACTCTCTCTCTCTCTCTCTCTCTCTCTCTCTCTCTCTCTCTCTCTCTCTCTCTCTCTCTCTCTCTCTCTCTCTCTCTCACATTAGCAGCTCCAATGAAACATATCAAGTTCCATTGTGCTTTATTTCCCCGCCTTGAATCGTGTTGGTGCATTTTTCCTGCGTAATACTTTCCTTTCCACCTTTGTCCTCACATGGTTTGTGTGGCGAGCGGCCGCATCGGGGAGAATAAATTGACCTGTGAGGGCGGGAAAAAAATTGGACCTTTTAGGGTGACTGGCGGGCCGGCTGGCGGGTGAGCGGTAATTAAACGAGAGCCCGTGGCGTCCACCTTTGTTCACCTGTTAATTAGTTCATCAGCAGCCCCGAATGGCGAGCGAAATGATTTTGTCAATTTCATGGAGTTACGCTCATCCATAATTACTCGTGTATATGTGTCTTCCGCTCTTTAAAATGCGGCCGTGTATTGGCCAGTGTCCATACCGCGGTTTGTTTGGACCGGTCTTGGCTTCACACACACACACACACACACACACACACACACACACACACACACACACACACACACACACACACACACACACACACACACACACACACATGCAATATACTAGAAAAAAAAAGTTATTTTGAAGGATAGGTTCGGATGCCTTAAGGTATGCTGAGTTATCTACTTTAACTTAAACTATCATGACGTAACATAACAACCAGCAAAAGAAATTCCCAGGCTTGCAGATCTTCATGCCATTAAGAAGATATATTAGACAGGCAGACTTTTTTTGTAATCTTTCCTTCTTAATGGTCTTCAATTTCTGACTTTTTTGCCTATTTAGTCTAACAGTCACGTTTGGCGTTTCCTTGTTTCTAGTATTTGGTTAATGCTTCCCTGTTACTGCTCAAGTTAATTTGTGTTTTATATCTTTTTTTATGACCCTACTTTTATCGTCGTACTTACAAGAAACTACACGAGATCCCATCCTGATTTGAAATAGTTTGTCAGAAACAGAAAACACAAACAACATCAGTAACACGGCACATCGATGACTTTCTCCTCCTCCTCCTCCTCCTCCTCCTCCTCCTCCTCCTCCTCCTCCTCCTCCTCCTGCTCTCCCTCTCCTTCCCCCTCCACTATCACTCCTTTCACCAGTCCTCAACAACAAAACACAGACATCTTACCTAGACAAAGATCGATGGCGGCACCAGCAGGAGGAACAAGGAGTTAAACACGGCAGACAATGAATGAGGAAAGTCGAAGGTAAAAACACGGAACAAAGACAGAGAGAGGAAAAAAATGTAAAAAGAAATTGAGGGACAGGAATGGAGGTGGAATAGAGAATGAGGACCTGATGTGAGGGAGAGAGAGAAAGAGAGAGAGAGAGAGAGAGAGAGAGAGAGAGAGAGAGAGAGAGAGAGAGAGAGAGAGAGAGAGAGAGATGTAAAGGAAATGCAGGTTGAGAAGTGTGAGGTGGTGAGGCGAGGCGAGGTGGGTGTGACCTCCGCCCCGCTCTGTCACCTCTCTGGGAAAGGATCTCCCGTGATTAAAACTTTTACTTCTGAGCCATTAAAGCTGTAAACATAGACGAACCGAACACATCTCTGCCACCTTTACCTTCCCAGCGAGACGGCGGAGGGCGACGAGAAACAAGAAGAGGAAAAAGAAGAAAAAAAAAAAAACACTGAAGAAGAACGATAAGAAAAGCAGTTGTAGAAATTCTGGTAGTTGTTATAATTGTGTTTCTTAATTTATGTAGTTGCAACACTCGTACCAACATTAGTATTAGTATTGAATTCTTTCATCGAGTTTTCAAGACGCTTATCCTGCAACTTTGGATAATTCACTTGGCTATTCTCATTCAGGACTAGCCTTCTTTTTTCATTTTTTTCTTCGCTCCTTTTTGTTGCCCTAAGCCAGAACCCTACTTACATAAAAAAAAAATAAATAAAAGTGGATGTATTGTACCCTAAAAATAGAATAAGAAGTTTAAGAGTAATTAAAACCACAAACACAGGAATGTAAGATAATAAAACAGTAAAAGTAAACAAGGAATGCCCGTGAGAAATATTAGTAAATAAGAGATAATGGAAACACATTTCTACTTAGGAGATAATGAATGCATATCTGTACTTAATAAAACTTGTGTCTGGAACTTCATCAGGTGGGTAAAGATTATACTGGAATGTTAATGAGATAGCACAGAAATAAACTTAAAGAAATATATATACAGACGGATTCATTAAGGTTTTTCTGAAGAAGATAAGAAAATTTAGCGAGAGAGAGAGGGAAGCGAACAAACAATAAAAGGAACAACAAAAACCCATTTCGTGGCTGGCCAGTGTGAGATTATCACCTCTATGTTTGCTCTTCCCCCCACCTCTCTCTCTCTCTCTCTCTCTCTCTCTCTCTCTCTCTCTCTCTCTCTCTCTCTCTCTCTCTCTCTCTCTCTCTGTCTCTCTCTCTCTTCGGCTTAGAACTTTTCACTTCTTCCTGTATTTACGGCTTTTTGAGTTAAATTTACTGAGCATCTGGACGAGCTCACTGCTGGTGCCTGCCTTGTTTACATGGGGGAACTTATCGCTGTGTGTGTGTGTGTGTGTGTGTGTGTGTGTGTGTGTGTTTGTTGGGGGGGTTTATTAGTGAAGCATTTTTTTCTTTTTTTTGTAATATTCAGCACATCAACTAGGCATAATTTCCTTATTTTTCATAGTGATTTATGTATATGTGTATGTAGAAGGTAATAGTTTAGTGTCTTTTTAATTTTTGTTTTATTTATTTATTTATTTTTCACTGGGACATACACGGCGGCATATATTTTGGAAGTAGCGATGCGTGCGTATGTTTGTGTATGTTTGTGTGGTGCAGAGTAAAGTATGGGTATGTACAATGGGCTGCATTTGAATACACATACACATTTGGAAAAAAAAAAAAATACAGCATCCAGCAACAATGCACGACTGTAGGTCACACACACACACACACACACACACACACACACACACACACACACACACACACACACACACACACACACACACACACACTCGTCTATAGGGAATGGCCTTCAGCGGGACTTTTTTTTTCCTATGCCCTCAGCCAGAGCCCCTCTTTAGGTAACACAACACTACACAACACACAACACAGCACGCGACACAAAACACAGCACAGCACAACACAACACACAACACAGCACAACACAACATAGTGGGAGGGGTACACACACACACACACACACACACACACACACACACACACACACACACACACACACACACACACACACACAATGCAGGCCATGATGCAGAGCAAGGCATCAAACACATTCACGTTAAAGTATTCGTGTGTGTGTGTGTGTGTGTGTGTGTGTCTGTGTGTGTGTGTGTGTGTGTGTGTGTGTATGTTTCAGCAAGGTCAGATAATGAAGAGAGTTAATTAGGAAAAATATATATCCTTCTGTGGTAGAATTATCCTTTTTTTTATTTTATTTTTTTTCTGTGGCCATATGTTCCAATTAACTGATGAGAGAGAGAGAGAGAGAGAGAGAGAGAGAGAGAGAGAGAGAGAGAGAGAGAGAGAGAGAGAGAGAGAGAGAGAGAGAGAGAGAGAGATCTGGCGTGTAAATCGAGTTCAATAGGTCTATCTCGTGGGATATACTGAAACACTCTTCAATCTTGTAAGCAGCAGAGGATGGAGCGGGTCAGAGGGTGAGGCGGGGCAGAAGATGAGGCGAGCAGGGGATGGGGTGGGGCGGACGCTGGCAGAGAGAGTATTAGAGAGCACCGGAGCACGCATGAGGGAAGGTTTTAGAAATTCCAAGAACATCAAGTTACAGATTTTGAAAGGAAATAAGGAAACGGAGAATAGAGTCAGACAGGCAGGCAAGAAGGAGAAGATATAGCGCAGGCAGTTGCAGGCACACAACAGACGCGAGAATAAGTAATAACTGACGCAACATGCGACCTGGGAATATGAGAGGGAAAGAGAAGAGGGAGGAAAGAGGAGCTTGGATAAGTTAGCAGGTTTCTAGAGGGTCACTTTATGGAGGGAAGAGAAAGCAAGGATACAGATATAAGCAAAGAGAACGTATATAGTACATGATGATGGAAGGAGATAAGGGAAACAAGATTACGAGTAGGACCAGCCACTTATCAAGAGGAGAAGCAGGATGTGGCGTGGAGGGAGAAGGAAAAGGAGGAAGAGTAACAGTAATAGACGCGTCACAAGGAGGAAACACGTGACACAAAGAAGGAACTATTAACTGGAAACTGGAACGATTAAGTGACCCAGAAAGAAACGAAATCGTGAGAGTAGCGGGGTGGAGGTGCTAAATTAAATGACGGAGAGAGAGAGAGAGAGAGAGAGAGAGAGAAGAGAGAGAGAGAGAGAGAGAGAGAGAGAGAGAGAGAGAGAGAGAGAGAGAGAGAGAGAAACATTGATGAAGACAAACAAATGGGGAAATAGACACAAACATTTACTACTGATCACTCTTATTTATGTGTTTCCAATCATTGTAAATCTCTTTTTTTTTTTATGCGCTTGATGGAAGGCGTGACAGCTTCCGTCAGTCAAGGAAGCACATCGATTAATGAAAATTACACGGTTTTTTCCAGCATTTAAAGGGAGGAGAGGGAACAAAATTAGATGAATCGGATGACTGTGCTTTAGCGTAGGTAGTGTTTGCTGTTTCAAGATGCCGCTAGTCTTTCACCTTCTCTTCAACCTCCTCATCTTCCACATCCTTCTCTCCTCCTCCTCCTCCTCCTCCTCCTCCTCCTCCTCCTCCTCCTCCTCCAGCCACACACAAACTTTGTGGGCAATAACGTCTTTGTCTGCTGGTATTATTATTGTTATTGTTGTTATTATTATTATTATTATTATTATTATTATTATTAATATTATTATTATTATTATTATTATTATCATTATTATTATTATTATTATTTTTATTACCATTATTATTGTTGTTATTGCTATTCTTACTGTTATAGTTGTCATTGTTGGTATTATTATTATTATTATTATTATTATTATTATTATTATTATTATTATTATTATTATTAATATAAGATTACAGTCTTACCTGGTGGTTCTCCCGGGTATGTGTGTGGCAATGCTTTGTGGCGTCATTTATGTCCTTGATACTATATCCAACTGTTATTTTCCATATCTGTACAAAAATGTGTATTTATTTAGTTGTTTCTGTAGTAGTAATAGTAGTAGTAGTAGTAGTAGTAATAGTAGTAGTTTTAGTAGTAGTTGCGCTATTATTATTACTACTACTACTTCTATACCTACTACTATTTTCATCACTATTACTACTGCTACTTCTACTACTACAGCTACTACTACTACTACTCTACTTTCTTCCATTCCTATTTGTCCATTTCTCTAATGCGAGAGTTGGTCAGTATTCACAATCATTAATCCCTTTTTTTCTGATAAACTTTGAAACTCCCTTCCTGCTTCCATATTTCCTTCTTCCTGTGACTTGAACTGTGTGAAGAGGGATGTATCAAGGCACTGATCTTCCAATTTTGGGTGATCTTTTTTTTGTCATTTCTTTAGGGACTGGTAATTAGAGTGGGCCTTTTTTTCGTGCTTTTTGCCAGTATCCCTCTAACATAACAAGAGACAGGGGGATGGCAACAGGTGACCCTTTAATACTTCTCATTGTCGTGAAGGTGCCGCTGAGGTGAGTAGGCGTCGGTGGCCCCTGCTTACGGCGCCCCTCCCTCGCCTTCCCTCTTGCAAATCCGACGCAGGCGAAAGCGCAGGTTTGCTTTGGACTTGTTGAGATTTACGTGCTTGAAGGAAGAACACGACGCGCCCTCCACTGCGCTGAAGTTTGGCTCTCGAGTGTGAAGTGTGTGCGTGCTTGTGTGCGTGTGTGTGGGTGGCAAGTGTGTGCGCGTGAGGGGGGCGGGGTGAGTGTGTGGAAATATAAGCATGTGGGCGTGCGGATGCTCGTGTGTGGGTGGTGCAGTAGTGTTGTGCTGGCTGTGGTTTTCCGTGGGTATGGTTAAGTGTGAGTGTTTTTCATAACGTTCCTCTCGTTCAGGATTTATCTTAAAATATTCTGTTAATAAAGAATAACTGAATATTTTTTCCCATTATTATTATTATTATTATTATTATTATTATTATTGTTATTATTATTATTATTATTATTATTATTATTATTAATATTATCATCATCATCACTATCATTATTCATGTTAACATCATCATTGTCAGTATTCATACTGTTATAATTATCATCATCATTATCATAGAAAAAAGAAAAAAACGCATAAATTTCTTCAGACTATATTTCTCGCGAGCACCATGACGAATATTCAGCTAATTTCTGGGAATCATAATTAATGTGGATATATTTGTTCTTGTTTGCTGGAATGCGGTTGTGATTCAGGCGTCATGTTTGCCTTGGTGTTTATATCCTGTTTCCTTACTTTTTTTTCCGTGTGTGTGTGTGTGTGTGTGTGTACTTTTTTCCCGTGTGTGTGTGTGGGTGTGTGGGGTGTGTGTGTCTGTAGCCCGAGGAAAAAAGAAACACAATATATTATGAGGCGACCAAACAGAAAGGGAAATGGCGACGGGAAGTTTGTCTGTCACTGAGATTTTCTAGCCGAGTGGACAGTCTTGCCCCGAGGAGACGCTTCGTGGAGGTAATATCTTCTTGCAGGAAGAGGAGGACGAGGAGGAAGAAGAGGAAGCGAAAGGCGAAAGAGCAGAAAAGCTTGACTTGTGCGAGAGTATTAATCGTATTTCCTATAACGGTGTCATATTTGCTGTTTCTCTTTCATCTGTCTCATCTTTAACATTTGCCGAATCGACGTTGTTTTTCTTCACTCAGACACCTTTGCAGTAATATTTCTTCACCACATTTTCCTGTTAATCTAATCGTTTCTTTTCCACTTGCGGTTTTCTTTCTTAATTTTCAGACACGTTTGTATCTCAGCACTATTCTATTTTTTGTCTCCATTTCTCCCTATCTCTTCCCTTATATACTAACACTTCTTTTAAACCCATATCTTCCTATTGCATTTTCCTGCGTTTTCCTTTTACATTCTTTTCCTAGTTCTTTATGTCCGTTTCTTTGTACATGTACGTACATTCATGTGTCCGTTATTGCCATTTCTTCCTTTCTATTCCTTTACCTTTCCATTTTCCTTCTCGTACACTGCCTTTTCTCGCTCCCTTCCTCTCTACCTTCCTTAGAAACTCGGCAGCTTTCCCAAACATACACAATCTCGTATATTCTGACAGTATTTTGCCGGGGAGCACCAGCGGCGGCCCTGCATATTGTTGGCGAAGTTTACGTGGAGTCTGTGTTGTAGCGAATAAACACCTCGTATTTAGTTGTCCGCAGGAGTGTTTAAACCTCCATGCCTGGCGGTAATGAATGTTTGTGTGGTGGTGGAATTAACGCCTCTTTTTTCATATTACGGAGCAGGTGGGTGGCCTTCCTTTATTTTGACGCTGGAGTTGTGTGTTTGGTTTATGTACGTGCTTTGTTTTTGTTTGACGGATTGGAATAGTGAGAGAGAGAGAGAGAGAGAGAGAGAGAGAGAGAGAGAGAGAGAGAGAGAGAGAGAGAGAGAGAGAGAGAGAGAGAGAGAGAGAGAGAGAGAGAGAGAGAGAGAGAGAGAGAGAGAGTGTGTGTGTGGTTGTGTGTGTGTGTGTGTGTGTGTGTGTTGTGTGGATACGTAAGTTCCCATGTGTTTGGAAAAAAAAAAAAGGTAAGGAAAGAGTTAAAATTTGAGAGAAAAGAAAGGAAAAAAATTCCTTTCGCCATCATACGCGTCCTCACTCTTGCAAGATTTCCAAGTTGGATCATTTAGTTTTTCATGAGTTTTTTTAGGGTTTGTAAAATACGCTCCCGTGCCTTGTGTCATGCGCCTGCCGAGCTTGTTAGGCTGAGGAATCTGCTGTATCCTTCCCCATCCTGTAGGACACCAGTGGAGGTTCGCGCTTCCTTCCTGTTTTCGTTAGCAATTTTTTTCTCCCAGGAATTTCATTAGATACAAAAATAATAATGAGAAAGTCTTTAATGTTTTTAGTGAATTCGTATTGAAATGTTCTAATGATCCTTACATGTTATTAATTAGGTTTTCATGTTGAGTAATTGGTTAATTAAGTTTCTAATTATCAGGGCAAAGTGAAATTCGTAATGAGAATAAAATGAATGAGCAGATAAATACAATCCAACAGAAGAAATGTTTAACCAACAAAACCACATGCAGAACAAAAAGAAAGTGTGAATTATTTATATCTACATAAACCCAGACACTCCATTGTGAATTAATTGTTTGGGAGAAGCGCTCAGGTAGGCGTGTTTGCTTCCCAGTGAGCCTCTTGCAAACTGTGAAGATATTTACTGCCGTCTGGTTCCACGCTGTCAGTCACATGGTGCGTTTGTGTGCGTGCGTACGTGTGTGTGTGTGTGTGTGTGTGTGTGTGTGTGTGTGTGTAAGTGGCGGAATGGAGGGCTCATGCTAATCCAAATCCTCTTGTTAGGCGTGGAGGTCGCTTGGGTGCGCGTGTGTGTTTTGTTCATACGGCTCAGTCAGGTGATTACACGCCCGCGGCCTCGCTTGCCCCACCCTGGATGCGTCTGGCGGGAGGCCGTGCTGGAATATCCGAGAAATGTGTTGCGTGGAATATGAACGGGCCAGCCAGATACAGATTCGAGTGCGGTAGCCCGACTGCTGTTTTGACTAATGTATCTGTTGTGTGTGTGTGTGTGTGTGTGTGTGTGTGTGTGTGTGTGTGTGTGTGTGTGCGGTCCTATAGAATTTCGGGTTTATTCATGTGGCTGTATTGCAATACGATGAAATGCAATGTAATTTTCCTATTTCGTGATTGTGAACATACTAATTGCACTCACACACACACACACACACACACACACACACACACACACACACACACACACACACACACACACACACACACACAGAAGGAGAGAGAGAGAGAGAGAGAGAGAGAGAGATGAGAGAGAGAGAGAGAGAGAGAGAGATCCATCCATCCACCCACCCACCCACCCACCCACCCATCCATCCAGACAACAAAGCCAAGGGAACGCAGGACAAACAGCTGAGCACTCACAACCACAAGTAGAGACGTGGACTTGGTGGACCAAAGACGCCTTTCCAAAACACAAACATGGAAAAGAAAGCAAATACAGTGATGCGCCGCGTAAAGAGGGACTCCATTACTGGTAAGCGGGCGGGACTCAACGTTAATTGGCCATACCTGCAGCGAATTCGTAGAGTGAAACCGCCTGTGCATTCGTTATCAAACTCCAACGTTGTCCTCCTCCTCTTCCCTCCTCCTCCTCCTCCTCCTCCTCCTCCTCCTCCTCCTCCTCCTCCTCCTCCTCCTCCTCCTCCTCTTCGTGTTTGCGCTGCTTCGAGAACTGTCTGATTTTCTCTCTCTCTCTCTCTCTCTCTCTCTATCTCTCTCCTCTCTCTCTCTCTCTCTCTCTCTCTCTCTCTCTCTCTCTCTCTCTCTCTGTTTTTCTACACTTTTTTTCCCTTAATACAGGAACATTATTTATCTATTTATTTATTTTTTATTTTTTTGGCTGCATTTTTTTCTTCTATTTCAGTTTTATTATATGAATTAAAGGTTACCTCCACGTGATTCTTTCGAAGTCATGGTTAGAATATAATTTATCTTTTAAATTTCAAATGTATCGGCGTCTTTATTTCAGCGTGTAATGCTGACGTGCACTTCTAGGACCATATTCTGAAACACTTCAGCACCGAACCTCATGTTGGAGTGACACGGATTTTTAATAGTGTTTCTACAGCTCTAGTTACAGATTAATTAACAAGATTTCTACATTATTAACAGAGAAACAGTCCTGAGAACCCGGCTAGACATCTGTGTCCTTAGGAAATAGTCATGGTGAGAGAGCAAAGCGTTTCTGAATACATGTCTTTGTTTTAAAGCAAAATCATGAGAAACATCAGTGTTCTTGTGGCGAATAAGGTCCAGTGTTGTATGCTGGGGTCTTGATGAAAACAGAAACTTAGATACCATGCTAATGATTCATGGCTTTCATCTTTGCGATTATAACATGGACTTTTGAGGAGCGTGGAATTTCTCGGGATATAGTTGGCGAGTTTCCTGTGGAATTGTGCATATCTCCAGAACCTTTCATTGCAGCATGCCGATGTTGTGGTGTTTGGTGGAAAAGGGGAAACATGTTCTGGTATTTCACAACTGTCAGGAGTTTAGTTACCAGATCCCTCGGACTGAAATTATAATATCGAGTTGGTTAATATACGTTTCACTAATGGCAGGTAGGGAGCGTCTAATTGTACGGCATTAATGACAGGAATACAGTGCACCAAAACACCATAGTTGCCCCTACACGTACAGGAAGACGCTCATTTACCGCAACCAATGGCAGCATCCGGGCTTTGTTGAACGCTGGTGACGGTAACAAGCACCTGCCAATAAGGTCCATCGCTGAGGGACCTCCACGTTTCCCTGGCGGACGGTACTCACGCTGTTGTTTTTCCGACGGACCGTATGCATCCCGTCATTCCCTGCTCCGCCCCCGCCCCGCCCCGCCCCACCCCGCCCCGCCGCTGGTATGCCTCGCTTTCAAAACATCCGAGACGAGAGAAAAACATGCGTCGTGAATTTAATTATACGCTGCCTTCGACACCCTTTGCACATTCCCTGAGGTCCACTTTCTCCTGACGCCTGATCATCGCCTGCTGCAGGAAGGTAGAAGGAGTAAAGGGTTAAAAAAAAGGATCAGGTCATTGGGAAGAGTGTTTGATTGTAGTGGGCGATTGAAGGTCGCTGTCTGTCTCGTGTCACAGTAATAGCTTGTCCTGCCACGTGTCGTCGGTTGTTACGTTACTAATCATCGTCTTCAGCTTTGTTTTTGGGCTTCGTATTTCATTTCAATTTTATCTCACATTTTACGATGATTTGTTTTTTCTCGTTTATGTTTGGCGAATAGAATTATCCTGACTCGGTGTGCAGATTACGAAGTGCTCCTACTTGCTGATTACATAGATAACTCGCATATTTGTTCACTGATGTGCTTATTTGTAAAGCTATTTCTTGTATCATTCTAGAGAAAAAAACCTGAACTGCACACACACACACACACACACACACACACACACACACACACACTCATGCTTGCGATGCGGGAAGTCAAGTGACGGGTTGATGGAGCCTCGCCCTCAGTAACCCAGAACGTCCCTTTAGTATATTATATTTAGTTCTGAAGTGACACCCGCGGCGAGTGGCGGTGGGTCACGGCTCCTGATAACGTCAGTCCACGTCAGTACCACGGCCCGTCGCAGCTGATGTCACAGGCGAGGCTTCAGATACTGGAGAGGTGGCGGTGTGGTGGTGGTGGTGGTGGTGATGGTGGTGATGGTAGCTGCAGGAGTTTCATGTTTGGCGATGAAAGAAAAATGGTTGGATCCGTAGTTTTTTTTTTTTTTCTGGTTAAATACGAAGGCAATCTAGCATACGACTTGAAAACTCCACAAATGATGCGACTCTTGTTGCCCTTGCTCGCTGACTCTATTCTTTTTACTTTACTTTTTTTGTTAATCTTTTGCCTTGAATTACAGACAAGGTTCAATGTACGGAGCAGCTTAACACCCACACACACACACACACACACACACACACACACGACACACACACACACACACACACACACACACACACACACACACACACACACACACACACACTTATACATATACATATACTTCTCTTTCTTTACTCTCAATTGTTATGATATTGTTTTCTTATTCCTGCATCATCCATTGGCCTGAGGGTTACGAAAGGCAAGCATCCTCACCATTCCACGATTATGACGATGCTTCCGTTCATAATTTTCTCCTTCCTTTCCTCAATTTCCCTCGCCCTCCTTTCTCCCATTATCTTCCGGCCCTCCTCAGCTCCCTCCCCCTTCTCTGTCTCTTTCTCTCTCTCAGCCTCCTTTCTCCTCTCTCTCCGACTGTGACGTCATCGGGAAATAAAAAAAAAACAATCATCTTATCTCAAAAGTCAGGGATCGAGGCAGTGAACTTCTCGCCAGCCAATACGGATTCCACTACTTCTCCTTCGTCAGCAGATACATTATGTCAGCACCATCCTAAAATTGGTTGTCAGGGGCGGCCGTAGATCCTGACTGAGGAGGGAGGAAGGGATGGATGAATGGAAGGGGAAGCGAGGAGGGAGGGTAGGAAGGAAGGAAGGCATAGGGATTAGGGTTATGGAAGTTTGAAAATTTGTAGCTTCAGGAAGGTCAGCTGTGCGCCGCCCGACTCCTGACGCCGCTGACAGCCGCTGGGAGACAGGAGGGCGAGAGGCGTCAAAGATATGATGGATAGGACGCGCTGGGATGGAATTATTGTGCTCTCTCTCTCTCTCTCTCTCTCTCCTCTCTCTCTCTCTCTCTCTCTCTCTCTCTCTCTCTCTCCTCTCTCTCTCTCTCTCTCTCTCTCTCTCTCTGCACTTTTCATCAGTTTCAAAGACATTAGATTCGTGATTTTCTTTTTCCTTTCCATTCCGTTCCCTGATTTTCCGTCTTCTTTCCCAACCATATTTCTTTCTTCACATTCCATTTGTCTTCATTTACGCTCCACATACTGTATTACCCTCTCCTTCCATTCTCTCTCTCTCTCTCTCTCTCTCTCTCTCTCTCTCTCTCTCTCTCTCTCTCTCTCTCTCTCTCTCTCTCTCTCTCTCTCTCTCTCTCCCTCGATAACTCCCTGCAATATGTCACTTTGCTCTAATCTTTTTTCTCGCCCTTAAGACATACCAATTATACATCCTCATTTTGCATTCATTTTCACAAGTTTCCCCTTCGCCTTGTTTCTATCTGCGTCTCTTCAGCGTCACAACAAATAATATATCTCTACGTATTACCCAATATTTATTTAATGTCTTTACGTACGTATGTTTTAACTTCTCTCTCTCTCTCCTCTCTCTCTCTCTCTCTCTCTCTCTCTCTCTCTCTCTCTCCTCTCCTCTCTCTCTCTCTCTCTCTCTCTCTCTCTCTCTCTCTCTCTCTTAATTACTAATACTTAGATTTTTAATGTCCGTTTACTTCTTTCTTTTTCTCTTTCGCTTTTCTCCAGCCATCCAACATGCCTCACTGCTCCTCCTCCTCCTCCTCCTCCTCCTCCTCCTCCTCCTCCGTGGTAAATAGACACACTTCCGGTGGCCAATTAGCAACACCCAGTCATTTATTACAGCGCCTTCTCTCTTTTCCCTCCATCCTTTCCCTCCTTTCCCTCTCTCCTTCCCTCCCTCCCTGTCGTGCCCACGTGACCCTTCCCTCTGCTCAGGCGTGGGATGGGAAGAAGTGGAGAGGTGAGAGCAAGAAGAAGAAGAGTGTTAGTTACGTTCTCTCCTCTCTCTCTCTCTCTCTCTCTCTCTCTCTCTCTCTCTCTCTCTTCTCTCTCTCTCTCTCTCTCTCTCTCCTCTCTCTCTCTCTCTCTCTCTCTCTCTCTCTCTCTCTCTCTCTCTCTCCTTAAATACATAAAATGCAGGAAAACATTGAATTTATAAGTATTACTCATTATATTGTTTTTTTTTTCCTGTTTCCATCCAGCATAAACTAATTTTTCTTTCTTCTCAGGTGAGAGTGAAGGAAAGAAGTGGAAACACAGTGACCTCCTACACCTGGCTGGAATAGTAAAGGTAAACCAGTTAACGCTGCGCTCTTACTGTGCATTTTATAAATATTTGTGTTATTTTTACACACTACTCGATGTTCCGGGATGTGAAAAGGAACAACGTAGCTATTCTTGCATTACACACTGAACGTCAAAACTGTGTAATTAATGAATGCGAGGAAGGTAGTTGTGTTCATGCAGAAGGTGTAGAAAATAGTTTGTTCCGACGAAAGTTAAAAAAAGAAAGACAATTGGAAACTGATTTTCTATACTAATAAAAAAATAAAAAAGATATCATGTCTTGCTTTATTTATAACGGGGAATGTTTGTCTTTCATTAAATCACCGGATGTCTCTACGTAAATAACAGAGAAACCATCTTTTTATTTTTTCGTTCAGCTTAAAAAAAGAAGCGTGAGAAAACAATTACTTTCTATATCAATTGATGAGAAAAGCCTTGTGTTGTTTTTCGTGTACATGAATATTTGCTTTTTTCACTCGGCAGTCACACGTAAAGCTCCACTTCATTGTGTTTCCATATTGCCATTCACGCTTCGTGGCTTCTGCTCTTTTTACATAATAATTATTCCATTGAGGGCGAACGTCTGAAAGTGCGTGGCTGGCGGTGTGCGGGAAGGTCAGCCTTAAGTGAAGGTGAGGTTGATTGGCTAAGCTTTGTTAATTGAGGAAAAAATACTCAAGAAAAAAAAAAAAAAACTTAGCGTGTGTGATTGGGTGCGTGGAGAACCAGAGAGAGAGAGAGAGAGAGAGAGAGAGAGAGAGAGAGAGAGAGAGAGAGAGAGAGAGAGAGAGAGAGAGAGAGAGAGAGCATGGGTTACACATCTGGCGGACGTTTTATCACTTATCTTTACCAAAAACTGAAAAAAAAAAGAAAGAAAAAAAAAGATGCTTCATTCAACCCCGATAGCAGATGAAAAAAAAAAAAAGAGCAACTGTCAATAAGAGACCGGGAATGCGTAGGGAGAGCAAAAAGAGTGGTGTAAAAACTGCGAGTGAGGCGAAAAGAGTTCATGGATACGGCGAGACGAAGCTGTATAGGAGACATGGAGCAATCCAGGAGGCGTTATCAATCTGACCCAACTCCATTAGGACGAGAAGGTAGATGAGGGAGGGAAAGAGTTATAATGACACGCTCCAGGCCGAGAGAGAGACAGAGAGAGACACAGAGAGAGAGAGAGAGAGAGAGAGAGAGAGAGAGAGAGAGAGAGAGAGAGAGAGAGAGAAGACAGAGAGAGAGAGACAGAGAGAGACAGAGAAATAAAAATATCCGCTATCGACCTTCTCTCGTGACCTTGAGCTTCAAACAGGTGCGGTAGGTAGAGCGGCTCACCTGGGCAGGGTCTCGATAGGTGCCGCGCAAAGGTGTGCCAACAAACCCGCCCCGCTGCAGTACATATGAACATTGAACTGAATATTGGCACCTGAACCCTCGGCACGGATGTGAGAGAGAGAGAGAGAGAGAGAGAGAGAGAGAGAGAGAGAGAGAGAGAGAGAGAGAGAGAGAGAGAGAGAGAGAGAGAGAGAGGGAGGAAGGGAGAGAAGGGGTTGGACTCAGTGTGGTGGGGGGAGTGAAGGGGTAAAGGGACCACAGCCACTACGATAAAACGCAACGGTTTAAAACACGCACAAATTGACTGCCCAGCCAGCCTTTGTTTCCCAGTATGCCAGTTGAAATGTTCAGATGTTTTAATTGTGCGCTTTTTTCCCCATGATTTTTGTTGTTGTTGTTTTTTGGTGGAGTTTTATTTTATTGTATTTATTTTTTAATTGTTTTTTTTTCTTTTTTTTGCTTTGTTTTTTTTTTTTGTTTGATGTACGTATGTGGTGTTGCTGCTGCTGCGTTTTTTTTTTTTTGTTGTTGTATGTACTTGTTTTTTATTCTTTTATTATCATTATTGTTATTATTTTTGTTGTTGTTTGTTGCAGTTGTTGCAGTTGTTGTTGTTGTTGTTATTGTTGTTGTTGTTCTATGTAGTTGTTTTTGTTCGGTATAGGAACATTTATTATTATTATTTGTTGTTGTTGTTGTTCTCATTGCTGTTGTTGTTGTTGTTGTTGTTGTTGTTGTTGTTGTTGCTGTTGTTGTTGTTGTTGTTGTTCTATGAAGTTGTTTTTGTTAGCTATAGGGACATTTTTATTGTTATCATTGTTATTGTTATCATTACATATTGTTATTATCATTGTTATTATTATTATTATTATTATTATTATTATTATTATTATTGTTATTATTATTATTATTATTGTTATTATTATTATTGTTATTATTATTACAATTATTATTATTATTATTGTTATTACTATTATTATTGCTATTATTATTATCAGTGTTAATGTTACTATAGCAATTATACATGCTAGTCAGTAGTGTTTCATTCCGCTCGTTATGCACAGCCCAGTGAACACCATTTTCACTATTGCTGGTGTTATTTGTAATTTTTGGGAAGCGGGAGAGGAGGGAAAATTTGAGTGGAGCCGCTCACTCATGCGTGGACCAATTGCTTATTGCGAAAAATAAAGCGACAGATCAAAACAACAAGGACATGAAAACTATTGACAAATGGTCCTGCGTCACTTTGGAAACTACTTTATCACTCACCAACAGACAAACGCACACACGCACAAGGAACTATTAGCGCACGCACACACACACACACACACACACACACACACACACACGACTTATGTGCACCAGATGACAAGTGACACACGCATCAGGTTTAATAAATTGTGAACCCCTTACCCCTTTCAACACTCCGCCTCTTGCCTCCCCCCTACATCCAACCCTCCACCTCTTTCCCCCCCTCCTCCAACCCTCCACCTCCTGCCACCCGCCCCCTCTAACCTCCAACGCTGACATGGGCTGGAGGTGAGATACAGTATTGGTTCTTTGGCGTAAGAGGAAGGATTGGGGATAGTGGAGAATGGGGTTGAGGGTTGAGGGAAGGGGAATGGTGGGGTTCAAGGGAGGGATTGGGAAGTTAGCAGATACACAACACATGATCACTGGAAGCGTATTGGTATGTGTCCTTTCATGTGTGTGTGTGTGTGTGTGTGTGTTTCAGGAAAGTCAATTTTAAATGCAGGACTGTAATTAAAACTCACACTACCTCTAACAATAACAATGGTAATCACTACTACTACTACTAACTACTACTACTACTACTACTACTACTACTACTACTACTAATAATAATAATAATAATAATAATAAGAAGAAGAAGAAGAAGAAGAAGAAGAAGGAGAGGAATATAAATGATAATAAAATTACTAAAATGATAATACAAACAACAACAACGATGATATTACTAATGATGATGATGATGATAATAATAATAACAATAATAACAATAATAATAATAATAATAATAATAATAATAATAATAAGATAAAACGACCTCTATAAGCAAATAACGTTTTGTATTTATTATTATTATTATTATTATTGTTATTATTATTATTATTATTATTATTACTACTATTATTATCACGATTACTCTTGTTATTATTATCAATATTATATCTATTGTACAACCCTTGGTTTACGCTATGACAAAATACTCACAATAATACAACCACAATAACACAATAATAATAATACAATCAAAGAAAGAAAACAAGGAAAACTGGTGGAAAGAGATACAAAGAGATACAAAGTACAGTAATGCTACAGATATTTCATTCCATCTGTGTATAGAAGCATCCCTGCCCTGATGATGGTGGAGGAGGAGGAGGAGGAGGAGGGAGAGGGACCACCAGAGGAGCCCAGGAGGAACTGGTATCGCCTCCCTTATGAAGAAGAGCTGTAATCGGGAAGGAAACTTTAGATGTTACCCGCGCTACCCGTATGATGCCTGCCAGATGTGCGACGGGAGGAGGAGGAGGAGGAGGAGGAGGAGGAGGAACGAGAAAGGGAATAAAGGAGAAAGATAGGGAGAAAGAGGAGGAAGAATAGGAGGGATGAATAAAACGGGGAGGGAGAAATAAGAGGATAAGGAAGAATGAAAGCACTAGCACTCACTCAAAGGGATGAATGGGAAAGGGGAAGAAGGAGGAAGAGAATAAAGAAGAGGAGAAGGAAGAGGAGGAAGAGGAAGGGAGATAAATGAGAAAAGGGGAAGAAGGTGTAGGACCAGGAAGTATTGACGCACTAACACCCACCCCAACACTCACTCACAACTGTCCCGGCGCTAATTTTTGACAGATGAGGCGAAGTGAGCGGCGAGACACTTCACGGAGGCGGAGGGAATGTGTGTGTGTGTGTGTGTGTGTGTGTGTGTGTGTGTGTGTGCCCTTTACCAATACCGTGATCGAAGGAGAGGCGCGCGACAACCTTAACAGAGGGCGGGTGTCTAGTGTGCGTGGCCCTGTGTGTGTCGCAGCCTGAGGGACCTCCAGGCTTTGGGGGGCGGAGGGATGCGGGCGCTAAGACGTGTTTATCTTTGGGGGAGTTCAAGTGAGGGTGAATGAGTTCATTGGAGCGGTGAGAGACGCTACGCCCCTGCCCCCGCCAGGCCTCACTTTGGTCTTGTTGCGGCTTGTATTCAGCTTCCCTCTGGTGCTTCTCCCTCGATCCCGCCGTCTCGTGTCGCGATAGGGCGTCACTTCTCTTCCTGCGCTCCTCGTCTGGCGTCCGGTGGAGGATTCGCTAATTAGTAGAGGGAGAAGCCGCGTCCTTGTGTCAGTCAGCATCGAGGAACCTCCCACGCTCCGCTTTGTTTTTTTGTCCCCTTTTTTTCGGCTTCTGAATCCAACCTGACTTCTTTACACCGCGAGATGGACAGTCAATTAACCGCGATAAATATAATCACAAAAGACTGGGGCTGCAAATAACGCCCTATAAGGAGGGTGGGAGGAGGAGGAGAGGGAGAGAGGGAGAGGTAGCGAGGGATGCGGGAGGGAGGCAGGAAGGAACAGAGGGTTGAAGTTTTGGCGTGCCTCCAGCTACCAGTGCTGAGCTGAGCCCCTAGCAGAAGTGTTTTATGTTTCTCTATACTGAGGGTTCTCTTTACGAGGTTAATCCCACTAACAAGATCAACTTTACTTAATGTCCACGTGCGTTTATTTTCGTCTCGGTAAAATGGGTTCTACGGTCGGGCAAACGAAGATTTAGCAGTAAGTTTAATGCTTGGAAAATGGTCTCGGAAATGCCTTGTCCTGTGCCGCCGCCGCTTGGAGGGATATACACGTGTCCGATAAAAGCCTTCGTGTCATTTGGAGGTTTCGTATGACCGCAAGTCTGTAAGTAATAGGCCATAAAGACAGTCACACACACACACACACACACACACACACACACACACACACACACACACACACACACACACACACACACGTTACCGTATTTACTGTTGAGAGTTCTTAGGTTATGTTTGCGAGCCTTTGAGTTAAATCACTGTGGCAGGTAGAGGGAGGTACTTAGGACAGGTAGGAATGGGAAGGGAACCCAGGACCCGTCAGTACACAGGTTATTCTACGTGAGTAAAGGTTAAGTTAAGCGTGAGATTCGACGTACGTAGCGCAGTGAGGTCAGGTTTAATATACTTGTATTGGTATTATGATATTAAGTTTATTTGTTCTTTTACAGCCAAGATCCACTGACTAGTTATTTATAATTGCTTGAAATCCTGAGTTTTACATAAATTCTTTGCGTTAAGTACTTTGGATAAAACGTAATCTTGTTTTAACGTAACCTTTTTTTTCAATCAAGGTGTTTTGTGCGTTTGTTCATGTTTTTATTGCAGCTTGAAATTCTAGTTTTACGTGTAACTTTTTTTTCAATCACGGTGTTGGATGTGTGTGTTTGCTCGCGCTTTTATTACTGCTTGAAATTCTGGTTTTGCGTAAATGTATGTTATTAATTCGATCTATATCCAGATACACGTAATCCTCTAATTTCGCTTTATTACATGGCGGTGTTTAACGTTGAGTGCATTTTCTGTTCTTTTACGTAAATTGTTCGTCGGGCTTTTTACGTCCAAATCAAGGATAAGTAAGAAACATTCCTCTTTCCTGACTTGCCTCTCTCATCTCCTCCTCCTCCTCCTCTCCCTCCTCCTCCTCCCCCTCCTTGCTCGAGTCAATCTCATTTCATTCTCCTCCTCATTATCTTCCTCTCTCATCCCGTCACTTCTTAGCGCAAATCTCACGAGGAAGCTGCTTCGTCTTGTGCTTCCAAACTATTCACGTGTTGTATTCCTTCCTCTTGCCTCTTCCTCTCTTCTGCTATATATTAACTCTCTCTCTCTCTCTCTCTCTCTCTCTCTCTCTCTCTCTCTCTCTCTCTCTCTCTCTCTCTCTCTCTCTCTCTCTCTCTTTGTGCTCGATCCTGCTAAATTTCATTAATATCGGTAGTGCTGCTGATGCCATTATTATTATTATTATTATTATTATTATTATTATTATTATTATTATTATTATTATTATTATTATTATTGTTATTATTATTATTATTGTTGTTGTTGTTGTTGTTGTTATTATTGTTATCATCACCATCGTAATAGTCATCTTTGTTGGTATTTATGTTTCGCTACATCGGTCATTTTGATATTTATCGTTATTTTTTTATGCATATTAGAATTCTCTTTGATTTTTGCCTTCAGTTTTATCAGTAAACTTTCCTGCGCACTGTGTTCTTATATTTAACCTACAAGGCCTCTTCTTCCTCCACTTCTTTCTCGGTATTTATCGTTCTCCTCCCCCTCCTCCGTTTCCTTCTTTATCTACCTTCCTTTTTCACAATTTTTCCATCTTATACTACATTCACTCTCTCTCTCTCTCTCTCTCTCTCTCTCTCTCTCTCTCTCTCTCTCTCTCTCTCTCTCTCTCTCTCTCTCTCTCTCTCTCTCTCTCTCTCTCTCTCTCTCTCTCTCTCTTACTTACTTACAAGGCCATTATTTTTACTTGCCTTCCCTTACCCTCATACTACTTATTTTATTTCTCCCTTCCATTCTTCGTGCTTTCTTTTATTCTCCTCTTGATCTTTCTTTTCTCTCTGCTCCATAGCGTCTCTCCTTGACCACTTTGTTGTGTGTTTTGAGTGAGCGACTCAGTCAAGCAATGCAGTTTTTTTTTTTTTCTCATACACGCCCTTAATATCGGTTTTCCTCTTCTTCGTCGTCAGTTTCATTAGGTAATAAGAACATAATAAACTTTTAAGAAAATGAGAGAAGCTGCAAGAAGGGAAGCTGCAAGAAGTTATCAGGCCTACACGTGGCAGTCCCTGTTTAAAACACGCCTGCCTTTTTTTCCTTCTGACATCCTCATTCATAAATTTGTCTCATCTTCTTCTAAAGTTTCCTAATGACTCAGCATTGCCAGTCTGACTACTGAATCTATTTAATTTATCTACTACCTTATCTGAGAACCAATTCTGTCGTCTCTTATATTTAAATTAACCTGACCAACCTTAAACACATTATTTTGTTGCCCTATCTTAATTATTTAAGAAAAGTAGCATAAGAGTAAAATCTACAGGTTATTTTGTGAATGATTATGAGAATGATGAATTGTGACGTCTGTGCAATGGTACCGCATCACACACCTTTAATCATGCACCTTTATCTAATTGCGGACTCGACCTCTTCTTGTCTAAAATGCGCAGGGTGACTTTAGCAAGCTTGAACACATTAAGGGGGCGTGTCTCCCTCAGTGCTTCCCTCCAGCTGACAGTTTCACCTTCACGGCTCTCGAGGGTGTGGAGACGAGCACTGCACCCTGACGAACCAGTCCATTCCTATTCACAGCAGCCCGCCACTATGTGAAGCCTTTCAGTCCACCAGTCAGCGCCCACTATCCCACCATATCTCTCTCTCTCTCTCTCTCTCTCTCTCTCTCTCTCTCTCTCTCTCTCTCTCTCTCTCTCTCTCTCTCTCTCTCTCTCTCTCAGCTGCTGTTCACAATAGATTTTTTTATTACTTTTGTTTGCGTTCTGTTCGCGAGTGTCTGATTCTTTTTTCCTTTTCCTTTTTTTTATTCTTTTCTTTATGATTTACATCTACCGTGGCCAGCGATTTGATTTGTTTCGTGTTTATTTTATCCTTTTTATTTATTTATTTTTTCTTGTGTGTGTGTGTGTGTGTGTGTGTGTGTGTGTGTGTGTGTGTGTGATTCGGGGCATTGCGTTTATTACATCTTTCATCAGTGTTAATCATTGAAACCTGTTGCAATGTCGCGAATGTTAGGGAAATCTGTTAACACACACACACACACACACGTATGCACGTTTCTCTAGGCTGTTCACTAACATACAGTTCGCATCCCCCCCACCCACTCTTGTCACCACCTCCCTATGCTATCGTTGTTCCATTGCCAAAGCCAGTCCCTCACACACACACACACACACACACACACACACACACACACACACACACACACACACACACACACACACACACACACACACACACACACACACACACACACACACACACACACACACACACACACACACACACACACAGACACACACACACACACAGACACACACACACACACACACACACACACACACACACACACACACACACACACACACACACACGTTCTACATAGCATGAAACTCGACTCGTATTTATTTTTTTTTATTTACTTTCCCCCCATTCACTCGCACTGCTCCACTTGGCAAGGGGAAAAAACCCTGTAAATAAGGGTGAAGTGTACCCAGGGGAGCCGTGTGGTCAGTGATGGCTTCTCCCTTACCCCTAGAGACCCGGGGGCGCTCAGGGGCGAGAGGGGGAGGTGTAGGGAGCCGTTACTCGCGCATGCCACACTTTCGGGGAATGTTGGCAAAACTAGCGCGATACTGACGGGAAGAAAAGCAATGGAAGAGAGAATTTAGTGCCGCCTGTCAGCGGTAGAGAGGCTGGTGCATCTGCGTTCTCTCTCTCTCTCTCTCTCTCTCTCTCTCTCTCTCTCTCTCTCTCTCTCTCTCTCTCTCTCTCTCTCTCTCTCTCTCTCTCTCTCTCTCTCTCTCTCTCTCTCTCTCTCTCTCTCACACACACACACACACACACACACACACACACACACACACACACACACACACACACACACACACACACGTTGTATCCTTTTGCATACTGTTGAGATTCGCTGTTCTTGGAAGTTAATGAAACCTGTTTTTTCCATTATCTCGTCAGAATTTTAGCCTGCCCCTTTTATCTTTTCGTTCCCGCCTGCATGGTTGTGAGATTAACGCCGCTGCCACGAGGAAGAAGGAGGAGGCGCTGCGGGCGCTGCTCTCAGGCCTGGCTGGCCGAGGTGGTTGTGGCGGCCAACACAAAGCGGGAACAGTCGTGCCTTCCCCAATTCAATTTCTTCCGTGTTAGTTTTATGTCACGGCTTCTTTCAACATGTAATAATTTTTCGCCTTTTTTTTTTTTTTTTTTTTTTTTTGCGATGAAATTTTATGTTACTTCAAACACTTATTTTTATGCTTACATTTCGAAGTTGGTTTCATGTTTTTGAAATGAAATATTCAAAGTATTTTTGTTGCCTTCAGCAGCAGGCTTTTCATGAAGCGATAGCTTTTTCATATAAAGAAAAATGCACATTTTTTCAGCGTCCTAATGGCATCTGTACTTTTCCTATACATTCAGTAAAATATTAGTGTATATATTTTTTTTTCATATAAAGTTGAACTCCTGGACTTTTTGCACATTATTCAGATGGAGATAATTATAATTATCTTTTTTTTTCCGTGTGCAACGCGTGTCAGACTATTTCCTTGATAAAATTTAGGTGTGCACAATTTTGCCTTCACCCTTGGCGGCACTTGACCGCCAGGAAAGGAAAATCCTGCAGCCTTTGGCGCCGAGACCCTTCAGCCCTTGTCCCCTCCGCCCTCGCCTCGCCTCGCCTATAGCCCACACTCGTTCCAAAACCGCCGTGTTCGTCCACACCTTCCCTTCCTTCCAGGCGAGGCGCAAGGCGCGTCTTTACACCCACCACACCCCTCCACCACACTCCTCGCAGGCCGCACAGCAAAACGTGTGAAGGACTCACTTTCAC